>NC_143500.1:16565625-16869583 GCF_051622355.1 Phaseolus vulgaris
ACAAGGCACCTGCAGTGGTGTCCTACGATCTGTTCGACGTGCGCCAGTACCAAGGTGAGTCGCTGAAAGACTACCTCAACCGCTTTGGAGCACAAGTGGTTAGACTGCCCAGCAAAGATGAAGATATGCTGGTGCATGCGTTTAAGAAGGGTGTGCTGCCTGGCCCTTTCAGCGAGTCTCTCATCAGGAGCCATCCCAGCACCTTTGCAGAGATTCGACGACGTGCGGTGGCGCACATAGTGGCAGAAACAGAGGTTTCAGAGAAGAGGGGAAGTGCTGCACCACCCAGGCCGCGTGGAGGGCAAGGAAAGCCACAGCAAGCCAGGGTGCATGAGGCCAAGGAGGGGAAGAAGGTGTGGGAAAAACCTCGTCCCTATGCACCAGGCAAAGACCAGAGCAAGGGGCGTGCAAGGGAGAATAACGCACCCCCGAGATACAACTTCATGGTGGGATTGGCGGATCTCATCGCCCTTCCTGCCGTAGCGGCAAGACTACGAGTACCAGAGAAGACAGATAAGGTACTTGGAAGGAAGAAGAATGAATGGTGTGAGTTTCATCAGGCCTTTGGCCATACACTTCATTCCTGTTTGGCGCTGGGACACCAACTGGCAGAGTTGGTGAAGTCTGGTTTTCTAGCAGATTACCTGCGTGAGCCGCAGGGTGATCGCGCGTCAGGATCCCAAACTGGAGAGCAACAGCATGAAGTCCCTGTGCATGGGGAAGTGCAGACGATCGCTGGAGGCTTCTCTGGTGGGGGATGCACAGCTTCACAAAGAAGGAGATACACTCGATCGGTGATGGCGGTAGATGCAGTGAATGAGAGTCATTACCCTGAGGTGGACATTATCTTCAGGAAAGCTGACCTACGGGACGTTGTCCCGCACGACAACGACCCTGTGGTCATTTCTCTCATCACGGCAGGAAGACGGGTGCATAGAGTACTCGTAGATCAAGGAAGCTCGGCAGATGTCATGTTCTGGCCAACATTCAACAAGCTACAGTTGTCCCCTGATCAGTTAAGACCGTATACTGGTTGTCTCTACGGTTTTGCAGGGGATCAGGTAGAAGTGCGGGGATACATCGAGCTGAGGACAACGTTCACTGACGGAACGACAGCCCGCACTGAAAAGATAAAGTACCTGGTGGTGAACGCCCCTTCTGCGTACAATGTCCTGTTGGGGAGGCCAACGCTCAATAGACTGGGCGCAATACCATCGACAAGGCATATGAAGTTGAAGCTGCCGTCGATGGAAGGGACCGTGATAACCATCAAGTCGGATCAGGCTGAGGCAAGACGCTGTTATGAGAACAGCTTGAAGCAAAAGAGAAGTGTGTGCCACGTCACCACAAAACCACCACCAGGCGTGCGCGAAGAGCGATTGGCGGTCAGGGAAACACAAGGCGCTCAGAAGATGGAGAACGCTGCGGTGGGGGGCTCCCAGGTAGCCCAAGTTGAAGAAGAAGAGGAAGGCACGATCACTCCTCGCGAGTCAGGGATCGCGAGAGCGGTCATTGCCAGTGAGAGAAGGCCCCACCCAGCTGAAGGATGGGTCGAAGTGGACATCGGGGGAAGAAAATTCAAGTTGGGGGGATCCCTCATTGAAGAAGAGCGAAGGCTGATCATGGGTGTGATTGAGAAGCACATGAATGCCTTTGCATGGTCACCATCCGACATGCCAGGAATCGACCCCGATTTCCTCTGCCATCGTCTGTCGATGGACCCCATGGTTCGACCGGTGCGACAGAGGAGAAGGAAATTCAACGAGGAGAAGAGGAAGGTGATCCACGACGAAGCGCAGAAGCTCCTTGTCGCAGGGCATATCAGAGAAATCCAGTACCCCGAGTGGCTAGCGAATGTGGTACTGGTGCAGAAGGCAAGCGGCAAGTGGAGAATGTGCGTGGACTTCACTGACCTCAACAAGGCGTGCCCCAAGGATTCTTACCCCTTACCCAGTATAGATGCTCTAGTCGATAGCGCATCGGGGGGAAAGCTGCTCAGCTTCTTGGACGCTTTCTCGGGATACAACCAGATCAGGATGCACCCCATGGATGAATGCAAGACTGCGTTTATGACGGAACGGTCTTGCTATTGCTACAAGGTCATGCCATTCGGGTTAAAGAATGCGGGGGCTACCTACCAGAGGCTCATGGATAGGGTGCTCTCGCCCATGCTGGGAAGGAACGTACACGCCTATGTAGATGACATGGTGGTTACGTCCCAAGAGAAGAAGCATCATGCAGCTGATCTGGAAGAGCTATTCACCACCATTGCCAAGTACAGGCTGAAGCTCAACCCTGAGAAATGCATATTCGGTGTGGAGGCTGGGAAGTTCTTGGGTTTCCTCTTAACAGAGCGGGGAATCGAAGTTAACCCGGAGAAGTGCGTAGCAATCGTGGCAATGAGGAGCCCAACGACGGTAAAGGAAGTGCAGCAGCTCACCGGTCGCTTGGCAGCCTTGTCCCGGTTTATGTCCGCTGGAGGGGAGAAAGGTCACCCATACTTCCAGTGTCTCAAGCGCAACAGCAGATTTCTCTGGACGCAGGAGTGCGAGGAGGCCTTCATTAAGTTGAAGGGGTATCTGGCAAGCCCACCAGTCTTGCGAAAGCCCCAGGTAGGCATCCCTCTTCGTCTATACTTTGCTGTTACGGAGAGGGCAGTCAGTTCAGTCCTGGTGCAAGAGCAGGACCAGGCCCAGAGGCCTGTTTACTTCATGAGTAAGGTGCTGCAAGGCCCTGAAACAAGGTACCAGGCCCTCGAGAAGGCTGCTCTGGCGGTGGTATTCTCAGCCAGAAGACTCAGGCATTATTTCCACAGCTTCACAGTGGTGGTGATGACTGATCTGCCTATCCAGAATGTATTGAAGAAACCTAATGTGGCAGGAAGGATGGTCAAATGGGCAGTAGAATTGTCAGAATTTGATATTCAGTACGAGCCCCGAGGACCGATCAAGGGGCAGGTGTTCGCGGACTCTGTAGTCGAGCTATCATCAATCGCGACACCTACAAAAGGGCTAGATTTCCGATGGGTGTTATCGGTGGATGGCTCCTCTAATCAGCAGGGAAGCGGCGCTGGAGTCATCCTGGAAGGACCAAACGGGGTACTGATCGAGCAGTCCCTCCGTTTTGCCTTCAAAGCTAGCAACAATCAGGCGGAGTATGAGGCCCTGATCACAAGAATGTTGCTAGCAAGAGAAATGGGAGCAAGAAATCTGCTGGCCAAGAGCGATTCGTTACTGGTCACTGGGCAGGTTACGGGGGAGTTCCAAGCAAAAGATCCCCAGATGGCAGCCTACCTGGAGTATGTGCAGCTCCTGAAGACGTCCTTCACCGAGTTTGAGTTAGTAGATGTGCCAAGAGAGCAAAACGCCCGAGCAGACCTGCTTGCCAAGCTAGCCAGCTCAGGCAAGGGGGGGAAGCAGAGGACTGTCATTCAGAAGACCCTGAAGGTGCCGCGCGCGTTCGTATCAGACAACCAGGTACTTCATGTATACAAGTCAATGGAGCGTCTAACGATCGGTCATCGGTCGTTGACTCAAGAGACGCTAAGAGCACTGAGGGTGAGATCGCGACCCTCAAAGACCGGTGAGTCGATGGAGGTCCATGCGGAGAAGGAACCCCACACCTGGATGACGCCATACCAACTATACTTAGAAGATGGTGTACTCCCGCTCGATCTGACAGAGGCAAAAAGGATAAAGAGGAGTTCAAGTAAGTTCACTCTTATTAGATGGAAACCTCTTTAGATTTGGATTTTCTCACCCTGTGCAGATCTGTGTGCACGGCGAGCAATGCACCAGACTCATGTCTGAGCTGCATGAGGGGGTGTGCGGAAGCCACGTAGGTGGTCGCGCCTTGGCAAGTAGAGTACTCCGCGCGGGGTACTACTGGCCAAAACTGAAGGAAGATTGCATAAGGTTTGCTCAGCGATGCAAACAATGTCAACTGCATGCAGATTGGCACAAGGCACCCCCTGAGGAGTTGAGGTCCATCCATAGCCCGTGGCCATTCCATACATGGGGGATTGACATCCTAGGACCCTTTCCCCTGGCGACAAGGCAGATGAAGTTCCTCATTGTGGCCATTGAATATTTCACCAAGTGGGTGGAGGCAGAGCCAGTTACACACATCACCGCACAGAAAGTCGAACACTTCGTCTGGAAGAACATTGTCTGCCGCTTCGGATTACCCAAGAGGCTGGTTTCCGACAATGGCACCCAGTTCACCAGTCATCGGCTGAGAAAGATGTGTGAAGAGTTAAAGATACAACAGGTTTTCGCTTCAGTGGAGCACCCACAAACAAATGGGCAGGTGGAGTCAGCAAATCGGGTGCTGCTCAGGGGGCTGAAGCGAAGACTAGACATGGAGGCTGGGCAGAGGAGGTCCCCAGAATTGTATGGTCTTATCACACCACCCCACAGTCCAGCACCCATGAGACACCCTTCAGCCTTGTCTATGGGACAGACGCCATGATTCCTGTGGAAATACAGGAGAGCTCCCCCAGATTCTTGAACTTCGTTGCTGAAGAGTCCAATGAAGAGCGTAAGGTGAATCTGGATCTGCTAGACGAAGTGCGGGAAGAGGCCAAAGTCAGTGCCGAAGCTGTGAAGAGAAGAGTGGAGCGGAGGCACAACTCTAAAGTGAGGCCCAGGCGTTTCCAGGAAGGTGATCTGGTGATGAGAAAGGCGCATCAGAATGACATGCAGAACAAGTTATCCCCAAAGTGGACAGGCCCGTACAGAGTGGTGGAGACATTAGAGAACGGAGCCTATCGCCTAGAGACTTTGGAAGGAGGAGCAATCCCCAGAACATGGAACGCCACCCATTTAAAATTTTATTTCAGTTAAAGTTGTACAGTAATAGGCGTTCTCGCGCTAAAAGACACATGTTTGTATGTGGTGGAAACAGCTGAACAGACAAGGGGGCACTCTTTTCCCTAAGGAGGGTTTTTAACGAGGCCACCCAATTAAAGAAAATTTCCAGCATATAAAGTGTGCTCACGTATTAAAAGTTAAAATCCTCCTTGCCCCAGGTGCAAGTGCAGGTGATTGGTTAGACCCTACTTGCCCTAGGCGCAAGTACTGGCACCGATCTAAGTCTTCCTCACCCCAGGTGTGAGTGCAAGCAGTTAAAGGTTTGAAAAGCCAAGGGTGCTAGTAAGACCAAGGGAGGGAAAGGAAAGGTTTTGACAAAACGTCCTTACCCGCTTGGCATACACCAATATTAGCCCAGTAAGACTCTTAGTCCGAAACCCTTCTCACCCCAGGAGTGAGACAGGGAATGAGCGACTCAACCCGCCAAGGGGTGATGACCTTGGGGAAAGTAAGAGGGGTTAGCGAGAAACACTTTTCTTTCCCCAAGACGAGGCCTCACCTTGAGCGATCGATGTCAAAGTCCTTTATGCACTTAGCGTTAAAGCGACAGAAAAGGCTAAGTGAAGACTAAAGAGCGATCACTGATGAGTCGTCAGTAATTGGCTAAGTGGTGCAAAGCAGCGCACGAGGACTGTTAAACACCAAGCTGAGGGAATAGCCAGTCGTGATCAAGTAGAAGCAAAAAATAAGAGAAGCAGATCGCGCTAAGCCTAAGCTGGTTAACACTTAGTTGTGCGCAAAGAGTAAGAGAAGCAGATCGCGCTAAGCCTGAGCTGGTTAACACTTAGTTGTGTGCGAAAGGAAAGGTAAAGCCCAAGATCGCGCTGAACCTAAGCTAGCTAACGGTTAGTCGCGCACATAAAGATAAGTGAAGTTCAAAGAGAATACAAGGGAAGAAACTTATGCAACAAAAGAAGCATTGAGAGTTTGTATTCACAGTCAAGCCTTATACAAATTTCAGTGTGATAAGAAAATTGTGCAGAAATTAAATTTACAGAGAAAAGAAGGGTTTAAGGAGCAGGGGGAATGAGCTTTCCATCCACCACTTCGTGGTAGATGCTGAACTGCGAGAGGTCCAGGTCCGGGAGAACGCATTTGATTTGCTCGAGTGCTAGCTCGAATCCGTCTGTAAGGGCATCAACACCCACGTTCATCAAATCGGCCTTCTCCACCTCCAGTTCTTGCTTTGAAGCCTCCGCAGCATCCCTCTCAGTAGTGACGGCAGCAAGGGAGGAGGCAGCCTCAGACAGTTTGCCCACCACCTTCTCAAGTCTTTTCTCCCCCGCAGCAGCTGCTTCTTTGGCGGACTCGAGCTCCCCCAATAGCTGAGTGTTCTGTTGGCGCAGGGAGGAAGTCTCGGCCTTAAGCTCCACCACCGTGCAGTCCAAGGAGCTAACAGCTTCCCCCATCAAGATCTCTGTCTTGATGGTCTCTTGGACCTGCGCTAGGTACTCCCTCCTAGCTTTCTCCACCATGCCCCGCATCAACTCCACAGATCCTTGGGCAGCTTCAAAGTCACTTCGCAGTGACTCCTTGTCATGCTCAAGATCCTTCACCCTCTTCTCCAGGGCTAGTTGCTTGCGATGCTGGGTGGAAAACTCCAGAGAGAGCACCACCTGCTTGGCCAGGTGCATATCCACCTCATCACCACTCCACTCAACAAGCTCCCGGTTGCTTATGAGTTGTCGGACCAGGGTGATGACCCTGCTGAAGTTTTCGTGGTTGGCCCCAGAAGTGCTTGGGCGCAAGCTGGACCCCCCACCTTCAGCAGTGGCGGTGGGGATTGGCAGTGGTGGTGGTGGAACCCCAGCAAGATGAGCAGGTGGACCAGGTGATTGGCCTGCTGGGGGGGAAGATGGCAGTTGGGAAGTTGGAGGCAACTGCTAGCCTGGAGAAGGAAGGTTGGTAGGCTCTGTGGCAGTTTGAGCGCAGGGAGGAGGGGAAGACCCTTCCTCTACTTCCACCACCTCAATCTCTCCAGGCTGGAGAGATGAGGCCCCCTCAACTGCTGACCTTTTCCTTTGGCGGTGTACCAGAGGAGAGCCTGAGCTCTCCTCTTCAGTTGAAGCAGCAGCAGCAGCAGCGGTTGAAGCGGAAGCCTTCACCAGCCTCTTCCTTTTCTTCCCTGGCTCGGGGCCTTCAGCTGGCGCGACCGAGAGTGGAGGGGTTGCGATGGGCTCTGTTGTGGAAGAAGAGGAGCCAGTGCCCTTGGCTCCCCTACGTTTGGCAAGCTCCAGCAGGGCCAGCCTCCTGTCTTTCCCCGTCATTGAGTCTGCATAGACGAGAAAGGGAGGGGTTAGTTGGCCAAGTTATGCAAGTAAACCAAAGAGCACATAAAAACATGCATGAGAAGAGACAAGTATCCTAAGAGGTGCAAGAAGAGCTACCTATATATTTTTTCAGAGCCACCACATCAAATTCATCTTTGATGAGGCGGGCGGAGTTGTACTTGGCCCCCAGGAGCAGCCCACACAGCTCGCGCTCATAGGGGGCCATAGCTTCGAGGTCCCTGGATTTCTTGAACTCGACTCCAGGAACCCAGTAGAGGGGGTACCCCTCGAGCAGGCTTGGACTTTGAGGGGTAGCAGATATCATGTAGAATCTGCCCTTCCAATCTTTGAAGGATTGCTGGTACAGGCCCAGGAGCACCCGTCCAGCAACCCCGTTCAGGCTCACCCAGGACCTGTCCCCAGGGTTCTTCGCTTCGAAGAAGTAAAGGAACACGTCCACGGAGGCGTTGTGCCCAAAATGACTGCAGAGGATTTGAAACGCCCGGATGAAGGCCCAGGCATTTGGATGGAGTCGGCAGGGCGCGACGTTTAACTCCATCATCAGCTCCTTTTCGAAGAAAGTGAAAGGGAGGCGCAGCTTTAGTCTTTTGAAAATGGCGGAGTAGATGAAGACAAAGGGCACCCCATTGGTGGCCCTGTCATCTACGCAGATAGGCATCCCTCGAGGAGGGATGCGGATTTGAATGTTGAAGTCGTTCTCCCTGTCGATGGAGCAGGAAGGCTCATCGGGGTTGCGACTTAGCAGGGACTGGAGATGGCCCTCAGGCAGTAGAGTGGAGGTTTCGGCGAGCAATGCCAGGGGAGCCCATTGGTAGACCCTGGCATTGTCGTGGTAGGAGGTAGCCACAGGCGGTGGTGGAGCTGGCGCACTCGCGGAAGGCTGTGCACCAGAAGAAGAAGCAGTGACGCGCGCAGTTTGTTTCAAGCGAGCCATCGTGAGATAGCTGAAAATGGAGGAAAAACGAAAAGTCAGAATAAATGGGAGAAGGAGGAATGATGAATGTTTCGGTGAAAGCAGAAAAGGGAAAGGAAAAGGAGATGCCCAGATGAAAAGAAGAAGAAGAAGAAGCAGAAGCCAGAGTAAGAGCCTGAAAAAACCCTAGCGCGGGTTCGAGAGAGGGAAATGGGGAAGATGAATGCATGATAACTAGAATGATAAATGCAGTCGGTAAAGATGACCAAAAAGGGGCCAGAAGAGAGAAAAACCATACCTTTGAATGATCGCAGGAGATTGGGAAGCAGAGAATTTGAAGAAAGATGGGTGCGCAGAAGAGAAGTTCGCAGAGAGTCTGGGAGTTGAATGAAGAAGATGAAGGAACAGTGGAAGGGCGCGCCAATTTGAATAAGAGAAGCGCTAGCGACGCGCAGCGCTGGCCGTTGATGGGGCCACGTGTCGTGGGATTAAGAGAAGAAGCCCAAACGTTAAAAAGGCAGCACGTGAGGCGGCCCCACTTGCCACGTGGACTGGGGGCACGACCACTTAGTCTCTTCGCTGAGAACGAGTTCTCGACTCGAGACTGGGGGGCTTGTGATCCGATCGGTCATCGGTAGTCGATGACGTCAGCAGCAGAAAACCACGTGGACCACTCGAAGGGTGACACGTGGACCAGGTGGCAGAGAGGTCGGGGGGACGATCGCCAAGAGAGGTGATCGGTGGTCAGTAACCAAGTTACCACCGACAGATCAGGCGGCAGAGAGGTCGGGGGATAGATCACCCAGAATGGTGATCGGTGGTCAGTAGCCAAGTGACCACCAGCAGACCGGTTCCCAGACTCGCGCCTGGAGGCAGAGCGCGATAAGCGAATAAACACTGATCAGTCATCGGGGTGTTGTCATCGGGGTGTTGTCATCGGGGTCTCGTGTTACACGCAGTTAAACTGGGAATGAGGTTCCCAGCGAGAGCGTTACGCATGGATCTCGCATGTGCACACCTCAGGGAATCATGCACGAGAGTGGCCTGAGGGAACTAGTAAACCAGCCAGTGGTTGGTGATTCCCTCAACCCATTACGTGCATGGCATCGTGAAGGGTAAGCTGTATACGCAGAGAGCAACGTTTGGTGAGTGTGCCTAGACTAGCCACACCCGACGTTCTCCCAAGAGTATGCGATCTGCCCAGATAAGAGAAACGTCCTACGTTACTCCGCGAGGGCGTAACTTAGGCCCACAAAGAGAAGCGCTAGAGCCCTTCCAGTAAGTGACACGTGTGTGGTTAGATGTGAGTTGCAGGCTTCCACGTGTCATCATCTGAGAGGGGTGCGGTCCAGACAAAAGAGCACTCCGTACCACTAAAGGTACAGACAGGCGCAGCCAAGCGCAGACATGCGCAGACTCTCACTCTCCCCATTGTTGATTCTGAAGGTACGCTTTCTCTGAAAAGCATAACAGGGTTCTGACACATGCCAGAAAAGCATAACAGAATTCTGTTATGCCCAGAAGCAGAGAGAGAGAGAGATAAAAGAAAGAATCGGGGTGAGAGTGGGGGAGGAAAAAAAAAAAAGAGAGACAAAAAACAGAGTGCAAGTTTTTCTCACACACACATTACTAGTTTCCAGTTTCTGGTGGTTCTGTTGGACTAACTTGATCGTCGGAGTGCAAACGGCCGCTAGAGGCGCCGTCTGTGTGTTTTGCAGGTCACATTTGAAGACATCTGAGAGAAAGTTCGGAGGGTGATTCTGCAGAAGACGCAGTCGCGTAGACAGGGCAGAGAGTGCTACGAAGCGATTCGTCCACGTCCGAGTTGCCGGCAGGATCAAATAGGCACTTTTATAGAAATGGATCAATGTTCTATGTTCAAGAACTCACCAAAACTTGCGCCAATACACCAAAACTCACATGGAAGTCCATTTCTTGCCAATTGAACCGATTAAATTGCTTAAGAATGTAAATGAACCGATTAAAATGCTTGACAATTGAAATGCACCGAACAAAAGCAAGTAAGAATGAAGATGAACCGATTAAACTCAGTAAGAAAGAAGATGAACCGAACAAAATAGCAAAAGAAGCTATAACACCGAATAGAATTGCAAGAAAAGGCCTAAGACATGTTTAAGGAGTTCAAATGGACATGAAAATGGAAGAAATAGATGGAGAAGAAAGAAGACTTATGTGGTTGTAGTTCTTGGTTGATGAACACACCACTTGAAGTGTGAATGCTCCAGGATAAGTGTGAAATGCTGCCACTTGAGGAACCAAGGCACTCAAGATTAAAGAGACTAGGAAGAGGAGAAGGCAAGTTCTCACTCACTCAATCACCAATTTGGGAGAGTTTTGTTACTTCAAAATTCAATTCTATCATTTGAAGGACCTAAGCCCTCCTTTTATAGGAGCAAGGGTCGGTCATGAAGCTTACAAAGCTTGCACCACAAGCTAACCAAAAGTCCCCTAAGCTAACGCCTATAGTGATTCATGAAGAGTCACCTTCTAGAAAATTCTAAACTAAAGCCTAAAGATGCTTTACAAAAGAGGTATCTAATGTTTCCCTCTTAAGCACCTTCCTAACAACTATATATTTAAACATTATACTTTTATACAAAATATACTATAAAAAGATAAAACAATCTACCACTACTTCCTAATTCTTTAAACTTGCTCCTTGTAAGCCTTTGAGGTAAGCTAATGTCTCCTTGAGCTTCTTCAACTTCGACCTCTACCTCTTCTTGACCTTGATCTTCGGCCTCTATTTCTTCTTGATCTTATTCTCCATCAGACTTTGACTTTGACTTTGGCTTTGACTTTGGTCAACGCCCAGGGACGGGACGGTACATTAATCATGAGCAGAAAGGATTCAAAGTAGATGTATTTGAAAATTTTAAAAGAGATATTTAAGCATGAATCTGAACTTAAACAGGAATTAAAGATAGAGATAAGGAAGGTCTTATCCTTTGTGATGTTCCTTCAATGAGTCATTTGCTTTTGATCAAGAAGCCTCTTTTGACCATTGAGAGCCTTTGGAGAGATACAAAACATTGATTCAGCTTCAATGTTAATCTTTTTCTTCCAAGAACTTGATCAGATGACTCAGTCCTTCATATTTCTCTAGATTTCCTGCATAAACATGACTTCAAGCAACAAGGTTTGGTCCCCTTACAAATGTGGGTCTATTTGGTTTCTTTTTCTCATTTGAAACCTCACAACCTTTAGGAATCCATTTCATGAAGCCTCTGGAACTGAAAACTTTCTTATTTTGCAGAATCTAACCAAATGGCCTTTCTTCATGCAGTAGAAGCATGTAACAACCGGTTGTTTCGACTTAAAAATCGGTTGTTTTACTAGCTTTCTTGAAAAAAAAATTGAAAACTTATCTTGTTTGTTTTGTGGATTAAAACCTAAACCAGTTTTTCCCAAAACACAGTTTTTAGATGCCAAGGCATTCTAATTTAGATTTTCCTTTCGAAAGCTTATCCACAGTATTAACAAGATAATACACTTTCTTTTCAAGGTTTTCACAATTTTCACAAATGAGAGTGTCACACTTGCAAGAAGAGTTTTTGCAATGATTTTCCAGATTTTTAAAATCCCTTTTTGACTTTTCCAGCTCTTCTTCAAATGCCTTCACTCTCTTTTCAAGCCAGCTGTTAAGTTCTTTCAATCAGTTGTTTGAAAGAACCAATCGATTAGCTTCATCATGTGTTTCTTGAAAAGCTTCAAGCAATTCACTGTAATTTTGTTCATTTAAAGAAGCACATGAACTTACTTCACTTAAGCTGCAAGACTCATCATCTCCTTCAACAATCAAGCATATATTTGCCCTTTCTTCTTTACTAGATGATGAGCTTGATGAGGATACTTCATTCTCATCCCAAGCTATGTAGGCCCTTTTAGTCTTTCCCTTCTTTTCTTTGTAGCTTGACTTCTTCTCCTTGCTTTCTTTGTTTGGGCAATCTGCCTTTATGTGCCTTTCCTCACCATAACCAAAACAAGTATAGTTATTGGAATTAAAATCATTGAATTTTTTGTTTCCATACCTTTCTTTGTTGTTGTCTTTGTTGCGGTTCCTTTTCAAGAATTTGCTAAACTTTCTGGATAGCAAACTAAGGTTCTCTTCATCACTATCATCACTGGATTCTTGCTTTCCTTTGTGCTTGACAGCTTTTAAGGCAATACTCCTTACATGCTTGTCTTCGCTTTCTTGAACATTGAGTCGATTCATCTCTAACTCATGTTCCCTAAGCTTGCCAAACAAAGAAGCCATACTCAATGATGTTAGATCTTTAGATTCAGATATTGCAGTTACCTTAGGTTCCCAAGCTCTATAAAGACATTTGAGAATCTTGATCTTTAGCTCTTCCTTTTCAAAGGTCTTGTAAAGGCTCATGAGATGATTGATGATGTGCGTGAATCTTTTCTGGACTTCAGCAATTGTCTCACCCTTGAGCATTCTAAACATTTCATACTCTTGGATTAGAGTATGCTTTCTAGCTCTTTTCACCTCATTGGTACCTTCTTGAGTTACCTCCAAGGTGTCCCACATTTCCTTTGTTGATTTGCATTGAGAGACCCTGAAAAACTCATCTGAATTCAAGAGGTTATTATGTTTTTAGCAATGCAGTCAAATTTGGCCTTCTTGCTTTCAGAATCAGTCTGTTGAGACCAAGGCTGTACAATGGAAGATCCATCTTTTTCGAATTTTGGGACAAAAGGACCATTTTCAATTGCATCCTAAATACCTTTGTCAAGTGATTCCACAAAGATTTTCATTCTGACTTTCCAAAATTGGTAGTTCAAACCACAAAACAGAGGTGGTCTGTTGATTGAAGCACCTTCCCCAAAAGGTATTCTATCAACCATTAAAAAACAGTTTTAGGATCACACTTGAATAAATTTCAAGAACCAAGCTCTTGATGCCAATTGTTAGAATGTATGGCTTTAAACTAGAGGAGGTGAATGGTTTAAAGAGGGTTTTCGCAAACTTTTAAGCCTAAAATGAAATCACTTCGAGAAAAGCTTGAATCAGAATTCAGTTTGCCAAAACACAAAGCAAATAAGCACAACACCAGAAAAACAATCGGTTGTTTCGCAGAAACAATCGGTTGTTTATACCAGTTCACAAATATAAAACTGAAATTAAAGAGTTAAAGGATAGAGAGATTGAACACACAAGAAACCACTGGGGAATCCACTAAGCAATCAACCCTAGATCACTTACAACGCCACCAAAGAAGTGACCTTGATCCCCTCAAGACACACACTTCCTTTGGCTCAGCACAACACCACTAAGAATACTGATCTTGATCCCCTCAAGAACACACAGCACTTCTCAGCTATACACACAGAGTTTCTTTCAAAGTACAAAGGATTACACTTGTTACAGAAAAGATTTGAAATCAATACAAGATGAAAATTCTATCTCACACTCTTTGATCAATGCAATCTTTAAAAAATTCTCAACTTTTCAAAAGCTCATTCAGTGAAAATCTCAAATATATTTTCTATGATTAAAGCAAGGTTGTTTGTTGCATAATCTTAACAAACTATTTATTGCAATTAAAGATTGGTCAAAGCATTTAAAACTGGAGCGTAAACAGTTGTAAAAACATTTAATGCTCAGTCAAAGCACAAAACAGTTTTCTGTTATGGTCCCAAAACAAACAATCGGTGTTTCCACGAATCAATCGGCTCTTTTGGTGTGACGGCAAGTCAACCATCAAAAACAGTTTTCAACCTTTTTAAAAACACCTAAGTATAAAACAATCGGTTGTTTCGACAAAACAACAGGTTGTTTTTCACTTAGTTTGAAAAACACTTTTCAATTAAAAGGTTAGAGAATGCTTATGCTTTGGATTCAATCAAGAGTGGATATATCCAATTAATCTACCCCAGATCCTATATAAAGATAGCTCAACAACAGCAAGCACATTCAGCTTTTCATCAACCTTCAAAGGGTTTGGATTCTTCAAAGCTTGAACACACTTGGTTCAACAGGGGTCCCATCATGTTGACTTTGGTCAACGCCCGAACCTGGTCAACGCCGGAGGACCGTACGGTACACAAGCCCCACAGTCTCAAGTTCTTTAACTTGTTCAACGAAGAGTCTATGGCCTCGCCCTACCGTCCTATGTGGCATCCTATGACAAGACAGGCACAGTGCACTGAAGTGACGCCTTCCTATTCATGTTGTGATCAACGCACACGTGGCTTAATCGTGCGGCTGGGACTTAACGTCGCTTGCGCTTCTCAAGTTTACGTTGAGCCTTTCAAAACTCGCGCTCCATGCATTGTTCCATCACTTGCACTTATTCTTACACTCTTCATCTTCTTCCTCGAGCTTTCTTTGATTCCTTCTTGAATAAACCGAAACTTTCGTTGATCAACCATCAAAGGTATGATTTTTACGCATTGATTGCTCTTTACTCTTAATCTTATGTGCTGATAAGCTGCCTGGGACTGTTTAGATTCTCGTATTTACGCTTTTCTCAACATTTTCCTCGTTCCTCTGTTTTTTGAGTTTTTTCGCATGGGTAGGATTTTCTGGGTTTTCCTTAGCTTTGCGCCATAGCCTCCATTGGTTGAACCTTTGCTTTTCTTTCTCAGCTTCTTTGACCATGGCGAGAATGAAAATCACAACCAACCCTAATCCTCGTAGCATCAATTATAAACCTCTGTATCCCTAGTGATGAGAATCAAAAAGATGTTATCAATAGAAGAAATGGACAAGGGCCAAAGCATTTAAAGTTCTTCTTATTAGTCTTTGCAAAAGATGAGGCCCAAGCCCAAGAAGCCCAAGTCCAAACCATGAGGGTCAAGGCCAAGCATTAAATAAAAGAGCATCATTTGAATGACTCTTGTAGGAGGTGTGGATATTAAATAAATAGGTGTGAATGTATTAAAGAGAGTCACTTTGTCCATGTGACTTAGTAGGGGGGTGTAGGTGTAGTTTTAGGAGGTGTCATAGTAGAAAAAGGTCACACCTCCCATGTGACTTGTTTTTGGTGGGAATTTCAAATGAGTTTTATTTGAAAATTCCCACCTATTTTTCAGCACCTCTAGGCTATAAATAAAGGTGCTTAGCTTGTACAATTCAGATTGGAATTTTATAGTAGAGAGACTATACTCAATTTGGGAGAGAATTTGTGAGTTTTTTGAGTCTTCCTCTTCTTTGCCTTATCTTGTGAGCTATGGTGAGCTTCAAGTGGTGGCACTCCATCACTTATCTTGGTTCAAGGTTCCAAGTGGCGTGAATGGCTTCTTCCAATCCTCAAAATCCAGCAAGCATCTTCATATAAGTGTCTTCTTTCCTTTCTTCAATTTTTCCATTCGGTAGTTTCATTGCCTAATGTGCTTCCTTCATTTTCTACCATTTACATTCTGTTTTCCAGCTTTGTTCTTTGTTTCTTTTTCGGTTCAGTAGCTAGTTTCTTAATTCTGTCCAGTTTTTAATTCTTGTTCTTCCTTCCTTTTGTTTTGATTCAATTTGACAATACATGGACTTCAATATGAGTCTTGGTTGGTGCTTAGTTTTGGTGAGTTCTTGAATTTAGAACATTGATCCAATTCTAAAGTAAAGTGCCTTTTCAAATCCAGCTCAAGTTGTTCCTAAGAATGTCAAGAATCATGTGTTCTTGTAGTTACATTCACATCATGTGGTATCTAGAGTCTAGGCTTGTTTTTGCTTAATTCTTGAGTTGTATTGCACTTTACTTTCAAGAGCTCTTTAATTCAAGTTGTTTACCATTCTGTTTTAGGATTTATTTTGAGTTTTCTTCCTGTTTTCTTTTGTTACACCATGTGTTTGTGAAAAGGATTCTAGCACTCATTGTTCATATGAGTATGGCTGCTCTTTTGGAATGGCATTCTCCTTCCTAGAGCTGATCTTAAGCTTCCTTTCACTTGTGGTTATATCTTGTTATATGTCTTTTAATTTTGTAATCATGTCAAGTTTTGTCTTAAGTCATGTTATTCCATAATTGTCATTACTTCTAGTAGTACTTTTTTTTTGCTTTGATTGTTTCTTGCTTTGGTTTACTTTCTGTTTTGCGTTTATTGCTTGATCCTTTGTGCATTTTCATTTTTAGATTTGAGTTCATGCTTGTATTTGCATTCTATACAAGTTCCTTTACACAATTTCCATTATGTCTTTGCTAGTTCATCATACTGTTTTTCATTCCTAAATAGGCTCCTCTGTTTTCTTACAAACGTGCTACTGTTTTCAATTTACTGCAATTAATTGGCTCATAGGAAATTTGTGAAAATTTGGATTTAAATACTTCAAAGTGTTACAAAAGCATAGAAAAAAGAATCACTCAAAAATTCCAAGTACACAAAAAATGATAAATAAAATACGAAAAGTGTACAATACTGCCGAAAAGAATACGGTAATTGGGCAGCAATTTTGAAAAAATTATTTCTCTCAATTGGCTTACTGTTTTTACCTCATTCCAGTGCCATTTTTGAGTTAAGACATTGAAGTTTCTGTGGTTAATTTTTCACATTCCAGTTCGCTTTCAATCGGTACAGTTAAATCTGTAAACATAGCACAGTTTGCTTTAAAAAATAAAAAATAAAAAATTTCCAGTAGCTGTTTTCTGTTTTCTTTAATCTACTCTAGCACTTTTCTTTAAGACTCTTTTTGTGTGCCTTCTTTATTCATTGAGTTCCTTATTTTTCTTGATTGTCTTTCATTCATATTCTTTCTAGTTTGTCATACATTCCTCTCTGTTTTTAGTTTAGCTTTTATTGTTTACACCTTTTTCTTGCTTGTCTTTTTGTTCTTCTTAAAAGTTGTGTGGAGACTTGTTCTTAAGTAAGTTGGTTTGCTGTAACATATTTCACTTGAAGCTACTCCATTTCACAAGCAAGGCTTGGTTGAGGACAGAATATTTTCTTGGAGTGGTTTGAGTGCTTTCTTGGGCATTTTTCCAGCAACCTATATCTCACTGTTTTTAATTGTTTAACAAGTTTCTTTCACTGTTTTGTTTTCTGTTTTTGTGTATTTTCTGCTCATGGCTCATTTCTCTAGTGGAGAGTCCTCCAAACCGTGCTCACCACAAAAGGTAGCCCTTTATGAGGACTTAAAGAATGTCAAGCAATCCAATGCTCACTATCTTGAGGTGATAAGGAAGATGGAAGCACGACTCCAAAGTTTGGAGTTAAACCGAGAGGAAATGCATCAAAACCGTGAGCAAAGAACTCCTCCTCCTAGTCGGCATTCTTCAAGGCACTCCCATGGTTATTATGAAGACAATCCAAGGCCAAGACATCATCACCATGAAGAGAGGCGCCAACATGTGGCTGGCCCTTGTTCTCCTAATGTAAAACTTCCTAGTTTTAGTGGTGAAAGTGATCCCAATGTATACTTAGGATGGGAGGCTAAGGTGGACCAAATTTTTGATGTAAATGGGGTTAGGGATGAGCATAGGGTTAAGTTAGCTTCTTTAGAATTTTTGGACTATGCCATGCAATGGTGGCATCAATACCTCATGGACATTGACCTACACAAGAGGCCGCCCGTGGTCTCCTGGAACGATTTGAAAGCATGTTTACGTGCTAGATTCGTACCCCCACACTTTAGGAAAGACCTTATGTTGAAACTCCAACGGTTTCATCAAGGCGCGCTAAGTGTGGATGATTACTTTAAACAACTAGACACGCTTTTAATTCGACTTAATATGGATGAGAGTGAGGAAGCTAAGATAGCTAGGTTTGTGAGTGGCCTTCGAAGGGACATTCAAGACGTGGTAGAGTTACAAGAATATTCTTCTTTGGAAAATGTGGTGCACCTTGCTAGCAAAATTGAAAATCAACTTGCAAGGAAAAATGCTTTCAAAAATTCTTCTAAGGATAACTACTACCACTCTTGGAAAAATAAAAATAACTCTTTTTCAAATATCCCTTCTAAGGACTCTACTTTCAAACCTAGAGAGTCTAAGCCTTCCACTTCCAATTCTAGGCCTAAATCACCACCTAAATCATCTAGTAAGAAGTGTTTTAAATGCTTAAGCTATGGACATATTGCTTCTAATTGCCCTTCTAAACGAGCTATGTATATGCATGATGGGGTAGATAGTAGTGAGCATGAGTCCGAATCTTCTAGACATTCCTCACCTTCTAGATCCCCAAGTGAGAGTGAGAGTGAAAACCCACATGAGGGTGACCTATTAGTAATAAGACGCATGCTTGGACAAGTGTTAAAACCTTTTGATGAAACTCAAAGAGAAAATATTTTTCATTCAAGGTGTCTTATTAATGATAGAGTTTGCTCTTTGATTGTGGATGGGGGGAGTTGTGCAAATGTGGCAAGCACAAGAGTAGTAGACAAACTTGGATTGCCTACCATCTCTCATGCCAAGCCCTACAAGTTACAATGGTTGAGTGAAGTAGGTGAGATAGTGGTGAACAAACAAGTCCTCATTACATTTTCCATTGGCAAATATAAAGATGAGGTCTTGTGTGATGTTGTCCCAATGGAAGCCACACATATTCTTTTAGGTAGGCCATGGCAATTTGATAGAAAAGTTTTTCATGATGGCTTTACCAACAAAATGTCTTTTAACTTCCATGGGCACAAAGTCATTCTTAAGTCTCTCTCTCCAAAGGAAGTTTATGAGGACCAAGTTAAAATGAGAGAAAAGAAAGAGAAAGAAAATGATATAAAAAATTCCAAGAGAAGCCTTCTCATGTCCACACAACAAGTTAAAAAGGTAATAGTTACTCAAAAGCCTATTTTTTTAGCTATTCCTAGGACTATTGAATGTGAGTCGGCTAAGGATAGTCCCACATGTTTGGACAATTTGGTAAAAGAATATGAAGATATGTTTCAAGATCCTCCTGAAGGCTTACCACCTCTAAGAGGGATTGAACACCAAATCGACTTCATGCCCGGGGTTTCTTTACCAAATAGCCCTGCATATAGGACCAATCCCAAAGAAACTAAAAGAGAAAATGAAAAAACAAATGAAGTACATGATAAACCGAGTCATAATACCTTCTCAACTAATTCAATTTTGTTGACTCGTGCTACGCCTACAAGGTATCCTTCTTCTTTGTCTTGTTCATTACCCAAGGTTCCTACTTATACACCATATTGGATGAAGAATGTTAAGGATGATTTTTTCATACCTTCTAGTTTTCCAAATAATATCATTTCTAAACAATCTTTTCCAACATGGGCTATGTATAGGACATCTTTTTCTGAACTCCCAACATTTCAACGTACTAAGTCATGTTTGCCTATTTCTTCTTGTATTCTCTTATCTAATTGCAAACTGACTTTGTTTTATGCAGGAGTACTGAATTCGTGGACGAATTCTCTCCAACTTGGGGAGTATGATGAGAATCAAAAAGATGTTATCAATAGAAGAAATGGACAAGGGCCAAAGCATTTAAAGTTCTTCTTATTAGTCTTTGCAAAAGATGAGGCCCAAGCCCAAGAAGCCCAAGTCCAAACCATGAGGGTCAAGGCCAAGCATTAAATAAAAGAGCATCATTTGAATGACTCTTGTAGGAGGTGTGGATATTAAATAAATAGGTGTGAATGTATTAAAGAGAGTCACTTTGTCCATGTGACTTAGTAGGGGGGTGTAGGTGTAGTTTTAGGAGGTGTCATAGTAGAAAAAGGTCACACCTCCCATGTGACTTGTTTTTGGTGGGAATTTCAAATGAGTTTTATTTGAAAATTCCCACCTATTTTTCAGCACCTCTAGGCTATAAATAAAGGTGCTTAGCTTGTACAATTCAGATTGGAATTTTATAGTAGAGAGACTATACTCAATTTGGGAGAGAATTTGTGAGTTTTTTGAGTCTTCCTCTTCTTTGCCTTATCTTGTGAGCTATGGTGAGCTTCAAGTGGTGGCACTCCATCACTTATCTTGGTTCAAGGTTCCAAGTGGCGTGAATGGCTTCTTCCAATCCTCAAAATCCAGCAAGCATCTTCATATAAGTGTCTTCTTTCCTTTCTTCAATTTTTCCATTCGGTAGTTTCATTGCCTAATGTGCTTCCTTCATTTTCTACCATTTACATTCTGTTTTCCAGCTTTGTTCTTTGTTTCTTTTTCGGTTCAGTAGCTAGTTTCTTAATTCTGTCCAGTTTTTAATTCTTGTTCTTCCTTCCTTTTGTTTTGATTCAATTTGACAATACATGGACTTCAATATGAGTCTTGGTTGGTGCTTAGTTTTGGTGAGTTCTTGAATTTAGAACATTGATCCAATTCTAAAGTAAAGTGCCTTTTCAAATCCAGCTCAAGTTGTTCCTAAGAATGTCAAGAATCATGTGTTCTTGTAGTTACATTCACATCACCTAGGCCTCCAATGAACTCCTCGCTGAGACCTCCTCCCTAACCTCCATTGCTGACTGGAGGGCTCACTTAGATAGTGAACCTGACTTCAAAGGAAGGGCGATCGAGAGGGAACACGACACATATATCTCCGTCCGCCCCTGTACAACTGGTGAACCCGTTTGCGTTGATAACCGCTCCAACAACAGGGAGCCCTTCTCTTTTTTCTACCAAACCCTATTCAAACGCATTAGGCAACGCCTCCCCTTAAATAGCTTTAAGAGGGAGCTCCTAACGGAAATCAATGTTGCTCCGGCCTAGCTGCATCCCAACAGCTGGGCCTTCATCAGAGCTTTCTCCATTCTGTGCAATTTCTTCGGCCACGCTTCCTCCGTAGATGTCTTCCTGCACTTCTTCAAGGCCAAAATCCCAGGGAAGAATCTCTGGGTCATCTTTAGTGGGATAACGGGAAGAGTGATCCTCACGTTATTCCAACAATCCTACAAAGGATTCAAAGGAAAATTCTTCAGAGTGTGCTTCGCTAAGCAGGACCGCACTGCTCTGAATGGGTTCCCACTGTACTGGGTGGGAACGCTCAACCTCAAGAAGGCCAAGACCTTGGATGAGTTGTCTTCAGCTGATCATGAGGTATGCCAGGTCTTGGCTAGCCTGGGGGTAATATTCAACACTGTTGAACTCAAAAAAAACAAGTATAGCCCAACTGGGCTCGCTGGATATATTGGTATAGGAATCCTTTCCCAACCTTCTTCATGCATTATTCTGCTTATGCCTCTTTTGTTACTCGTCAACTCATACTTCTGCTGATTTCTCTTGTTTGCCTAGTCCTGAATGCTTCGTCTTTGGTGCAGGCATGGTGTTGAACGCTGAGAAACGGGCGAGGCTTGCTGGAGTCTTGTCTGTTCGCGACAATGTCACAACTGGCAAGGCGGGTACCTCTGCACACCCTACCCCGCCTGCCTCTCCTACCGCTCAAACCACTCCAACCCCCGCTTTGCCACAAGCAACTCCATCCCCCGCCTCTCCACATTCCACACCTGCCCCTGCTTCATCACATACAGCACCAGTCCCCACTTCTCCAGCCCCAATTGCGGCTATTCCTTTGGCTACGCTCAGGGCTTCTCCTCCACCAGCCCCCCTAGAGAAAAACAAGGGGGTCGTGGTCATCCCCTCTAACGAAGATGAGGACTCTGTGGAGGGCCCTACCTTCAAGAGGAGGAAAACCACGGTGGTAGCCACCTTCCACTCCTCATCTGATAGGCGTCCTGCCTCACTTAAAGATAACCCTCTCAGCGCCTCCTCACCTCCACAATATCTTGCCCTTGAGGAGGGAGATGAGACTGTTCCTGAGCCCACTCATGCACCTGCTCTTGAGCTTCCCATGGTCATTCAGCACATCTTGAGGGGCTATCAGCAAGAGACCATGGGGAATTTCACAGATGAGGCGTTGCCAGAGAGTATGGCCCTCAGCCTTGGTGGGTTCCTTGCTCGCACCAACTCTTCTTCCCACCAGGCTGAGGTGAAGGCCAAGGAGCAACAGGCTCTTGCAGAAGAACTAGTTCTAGTGAAAGAACAAATGGCCAAACAGGCTCAGCGCTTCTTTATCCAGGAGGCCGCCTTGACCGAGGGGATGGGCATCCTTCGAAAGGCTGAGTTGGATGCCAATAAAAGGCTTCACGGTGAAGGTCAAAATTACACCACACTTATGGCCAAAGTGGTGTCTCTACGAGATGAAATAGCGGAACTCAAAGATGCTGTCGCGGCCAACAAAGCCAAGATGACCAGCCTTGAAGAGCGCTCTGTCACCCGGGAGGTGCACCTGGGTAAGGTTGAAGCTGAGCTCGTGGAAAAGACTGAAGCCTTAGCAAAAGCCAAGAAGGAACTGGCTGCAAAAATTGAGGCCCTTGAGAACATCAAGGTTGAACTAGCTGAGCAGGCCAAAAAGCTTTGAAGAGACCAAACAAGAGCTTTCAGAGAAATTTGAAGCCCTTGTCCAAGCTGAGAAAGAGATGGCTACCCAGGCTGAGGACTTCAAAAAGGTCGAGAAAGAACTCATCGACAACGCTGCGGATGCCTACGCCGCCAGGTTTGAAGATGCCCTTGTTAGAATGTATGGCTTTAAACTAGAAGGGGGGTGAATGGTTTAAAGAGGATTTTCAAAAACTTTTAAGCAAAGAATGAATTTACTTCGACAATCACTTGATTTAGAAATCAGTTTGCCAAAACACAAAGCAAAAAGCACACCACCAGAAAAACAACAGGTTGTTTCGCAGAAACAATCGGTTGTTTATACCAGTTCAAAAATATCAAAACTAAAATTAAAGAGTTAAGGATAGAGAAAAATGTACACAGAGGTTTATACTGTTCACTCTAAACCCAGAGCTACATCCAGTCTTCCCAGAAACCACTGGGGAATCCACTAAGCAATCAACCCTAGATTACTTACAACACAACCAAAGAAGTGACCTTGATCCCCTCAAGACACACACTCCCTTTGGTCCAGCACGACAACACTAAGAATGTTGATCTTAATCCCCTCGAGAACACACAAGGTTCTTTCAAAAGATACAAAGGATTACACTTGTTACAGAACTGTACCGACCAGGTCATCGGGTGTGATGACGGGTCTAGCACGTGACTATGTGGGGCGTGCTCAGCAGAACACATGGACAAGAGAAAGATGAATAGTTCAAAAGTGAGCATAGTCGCCGATTCGTGGAACCGGCATTCTATAGTAAACATGGTCGGATGTCGCCGGGGTTGTGTGTCATCGACGTAGTAGATAATGGAAGATCAGGTGGTCTGACATCGCCACAAGGCCGAATCTTCCAGTAAGCTTAGTTAAAGCTGTTGGAGGCTGAGAAGAGTAAGTTCAAGGGTATAAGTTCAGTAAGATGATTGTTGCGCCGGCATGGGGCGTGAAGGTCGTGTGGGTTGAAGGGAACAGCTTGCCCATCAGCGACAGGATTCCCAGAGTGGACATTCGTTGGTGGCAAGCTTTCCTCAGCTAGAACCTGCATGGCGTAGCAATAAGGGGGTGCCACTTGCGACAAGCGATGTTACAGAGATGGTGCACTTTGTTGCATCCGATACTCGCCTAGTCAGGTGGTGTTCCAGAGTGTATTACGTGCTAGATTACTCCTTGAATAAGAGACTTAGTCGCGCGACTGGAGAGAGAAAAAACCTAGCTATAAAGGTAAACTTAACAGAATTTGTAGAGGTACGTTTTCATTACGGCTCATTGCTTTGGGTTGACTGCACTTTAGTACGGTTCTACAAACTATAATTTTCTCTCAGTTTTTGGGTGTTCTTGTCACTGACTGGAGCGTCGAAGCGCCACCGGCCGCAGAGGCGCGACCTTGTGTTTTTCAGGTTCTCAAAGAGGCTATCTGCCGTGTGGACTTGAAGGGCACGTGGTGTCAAGCTGTTGAAGGAGAACGTGACGAGGCAACGCTCTTGCGCTAGGTCAACCGGCAGGAACATCTAGCACCCACAGTGGGGCTGTATAAAAGGTGATTCCCAACGACAGTTCGAGTTTGTTGAAGTTTTGGTGTTTTCTGTTCGACTGCTTGTTGTCGCAGTCGGTTTTCAAAGTTTTACTGTTCGTTCAGACTTTCTTTGAGTTGTTGAGCTTGCTGAGAAAGGATAAGGACAACGCGGTCCAGTTTAGTCGCGCCGTCAACAGATGAGGATGTTGTGTCCATGACGCAGGTGATGGATATGATGAGGACGCGGCAGGAGAATGTAGTTGCATCACGTTCTGAGCAAGAAAGAATGCACGAGGCACTGGTGGCCTCACAAGCTAAGAATGAAGAGCTCAACAGGATCAACGAAGAGCTGCGTAAAGCTCTTCAAGAACGGGAGGAGCGCGCGGTTGGGGACAGATCTGCACCCCCATCTCCACCGCGTAGCTTTCCCAAGCCATTTTCCCATGCCATCTCCACCGCGTAGCTTTCCCTGCAAATACGGTGGCAGTGAAGGCATCTTTCACCGGAGTGGAGGACCCTAAGGCTCATCTCACGGCGTTTCACACTCAGATAATGCTCTCGGGGGGGTCGGACACGGTCTATTATAAGGTGTTCATGAGCACACTCAGTGGAACAGCGCTGGATTGGTTCATCAGTTTGCCCACTGGCCACATTACCACGTTTCAGCAGTTTTCCAAGATGTTTGTTGAGCAGTACATAGTGAACAAGGCACCGTCGTTGGTGTCTTATGATTTGTTCGACGTGAGGCAGTACCAGGGGGAGTCCCTGAAGGATTTCTTGAACAGATTCGGAGCTCAAATAGTCCGCTTGCCAGGTAAAGATGAAGAGATGTTTGTACATGCCTGCAAAAAGGGCGTTTTGCCTAGGCCCTTTAGTGAGTCGCTTATCAGGTGTCACCCCACCACGTTCGCTGAAATCCGGCGACGTGTCGTGGCCCACATCGCCGCTGAGAGCGAAGTCTCCGAGAAGAGGGGAAATGTGGCCCCAGCTAAGCCCCGGGCTCAGACAAGGATCCAGCCGCAGAGGGTCATGGAGGCGGCGGCGGGGAAGAGGGATCAGAGGATGCGCCATCCTTATGACCCAAAGAAAGGTAAGGGGAAGAGGTCGGGGAAGCCCAGAGAGGCTAATCGCCCGCCAAGGTATGAATTCGTGATGGGGTTGGCGGACCTGATCGCCATCCCAAATATCGCTGCCAGGCTCAAAGTGCCTGAGAAAACAACAAACAAGGTGTTGGGACCAAAGCCAGACGCATGGTGTGAGTTCCACAAGAGCTTTGGCCACTCTCTCAACTCGTGTTTGGCTTTGGGGTACCAACTCGCCGAGTTGGTCAAATGTGGGTTCTTGAAGGATTACTTGCTGGAGAAGCAAGCGAGCCAGTCATTGGGCTCCCAACCGGCGGGTGGCGAGGGACAACAGCATGAGGTACCCATTCACGGCGAGATCCACACCATTGCTGGTGGATTCTCGGGTGGCGGGTGCACCGCATCACAACGAAAGAAGTACGCAAGGTCTGTGATGTCAGTGGAGGTTTTTGAAGACCACTCGCCCGACGTGGACATCACGTTCACCAAGGACGACCTTAGGGATGTCGTGCCCCACGACAATGACCCTATCGTAATCTCACTCATCACGGCAGGAAGGACTGTTCACCGAGTGCTGGTCGATCAAGGAAGTTCGGCAGTTGTGATGTTTTGGCCGACTTTTGAGAAGTTACAATTATCCCCCGACCAGCTGAGGCCATACGGGGGCTGCATGTACGGTTTCGTCGGGGACCAGGTGAAGGTTAGGGGGTATATTGAGTTAAGGACGACGTTCACAGACGGTCTGGTCTCACGCACAAAAAAGATAAGGTATCTCGTCGTAAACGCTCTGTCGGCATACAACATCCTGTTGGGTAGGCCAACACTCAAAAAGACAGGAGTTGTGCCTTCAATAAGGCACATGAAGGTCAAGCTACCATCAATGGAAGGGATGATCATCACCATCCGTTCTGACCAAAAGGAGGTGAAGAAGTGCTATGAAAATAGCCTCAAGAACAAGAGATATGTATGCCACGTATCCACAACGCCGCCCCCTGGCGTGGAACCTGAGCGAGAAAGCCGGCGAGATATGGATATGGCGTTGGAGGTGGCCGTCGAGGGCGATGTGCCCGATGTGCCAATGGAGGATATTGAGGCGAGGTCCGAGAGCGCCACTCGGGTGGAGGAAGAGAGAAGCTGCCCGGAGACCGCCAAGGAGTCCGGGATCGCGAGGGCGTTGATCGCCAGCGAGAAGAGGCCTCAGCCGGTGGAGGAATGGCTTGAGAAGAAGATCAACGGCAAGACGTTTAAACTGGGGAAAACCTTAGACAGCGAGACACAAGACCAAATCGCCCGGGTTATAAGTAGACATTTGGATGCATTTGCATGGTCTGCTTCCGACATGCCGGGGATTGACCCCGATTTCTTGTGCCACCGTTTAGCTATGGATCCCCAAGTCAGGCTAATCCGCCAGAGAAGGAGAAAGTTCAATGAAGAGAAGATGCAGGCGATCAAGGACGAGACGCAGAAACTCCTGGCAGCAGGCCATATCAGGGAGATCCAATATCCAGAGTGGCTCGCTAACGTCGTTCTGGTCAGGAAGAGCAGCGGGAAATGGCGGATGTGTGTTGACTTCTCGAATCTGAATAAAGCCTGCCCAAAGGATTATGATCCTTTGCCAAGTATAGATGCCCTGGTAGACAGTGCATCAGGGTGTAAGTTGCTCAGCTTCTTGGATGCCTTCTCAGGATACAACTAGATTAAAATGCATCCCGTGGATGAGGAAAAGACTGCTTTCATGACAGAAAGGTCGTGCTATTGCTACAAGGTGGGAGCAAAGGTACTGATGGTCAGGATTCTTTTAGCAAAGGAGAGGGGAGCAAAGGTACTGATGGCCAGGATTCTTTTAGCAAAGGAGATGGGAGCAAAGGTACTGATGGCCAAGAGCGACTCGTTGTTGGTCACTGGGCAGGTAACCGGCGAGTTTCAAGCCAAGGATCTGGAGATGGCAGCCTACTTGGAGTACGTGCAAGAGTTAAGGAGGTCCTTTGTGTTTGTTTGAAGTGATACACGTTCCAAGAGAGCAGAACGCCCGAGCTGACTTGCTTGCCAAGCTCGCCAGTTCGGGCAAGGGGGGCAGGCAGAGGACCGTCATACCAGAAACTTTGAAGACACCTCGGGCCTTTGTTGCAGATCACCAGGTCCTTCACATTTGCAGGTCGATGGAAAGGACGACGAGGAGCCATAGATCTCTGACGCAGGAAACTTTGAGGACGCCGAGGGTCAGAGCGCACCCAGCGGAAGAGGTCAAAACGATGCAAGTTTGCGCTATCCACGAGCTAGATACATGGATAACGCCATACCAGCTCTACATGGCGGATGGCGTGCTCCCAATGGACTCGACGGAGGCCAAAAAGATAAAGAAGAACTCCAGCAAGTTTACCCTCATCGATGGCGAGTTGTACAGGTTCGGGTTTACACACCCTCTTCTTGTATGTGTAGACGGAGAGAAGTGCACGAGAATTATGGCCGAGCTCCATGAAGGGATTTGTGGGAGCCACATCGGGGGTCGAGCTCTGGCAACAAGGACTGTCCGTGCAGGTTATTACTGGCCCACAATGAGGGATGATTGCAAGAGATATGCCCAGCGTTGCAAGCAATGCCAACAGCACGTCGATTGGCACAAGGCGCCCCCAGAAGAGTTAAAGTCAATCTACAGCCCCTAGTCGTTCCACACGTGGGAAATTGATATTCTGGGACCCTTCCCGTTGGCGATCAGGCAAATGAAGTATTTGGTTGTGGCGATCGTGTACTTCACGAAGTGGATTGAAGCAGAACCAGTAGCCCAGATCACCGCGCACAAAATTCAGAGTTTCATGTGGAAGAATATTGTGTGTCGTTTTGGTGTGCCCAAGCGTTTGGTATCAGATAATGGGACTCAGTTCGCAAGTCACCTGTTGAAGAAGCTGTGCAAGGACATCGGAACGCAACAGGTGTTTGCTTCTGTGGAGCACCCGCAAACGAATGGGCAAGTGGAGTCAGCTAATCGGGTTCTGCTGAGAGGCTTGAAGAGGAGGTTGGAAAAGGCCAAGGGGTCTTGGGCTGAAGAAGTTCCCCGCATAGTGTGGGCATATCACACCACTGAGCAATCAGGAACCCATGAAACCCCGTTTAACTTTGTGTATGGATGCGATGCGATGATTCCAGTCGAAAGCTCGTCGAGATTCTAGAACTTCGTGGCGGAAGACTCGAACGAAGAAAGGAGAATGAACTTGGATTTGCTGGATGAGGTCAGGGAGGAAGCACGGGTGAAGGCTGAAGCAGTAAAGAGAAGAGTTGAACGCAAGTACAACCCTAGAAAAAGACCAAGGCAGTTCAGAGATGGCGACCTGGTGATGAGGAAGGCCCACCAGTATGAGATGGAGAACAAATTGTCGCCCAAGTGGACAGGACCATTCAGAATAACCGAAGCACTCGGGAACGGCGCCTACCGCTTGGAGACGCTGGAAGGAAGGGCGATTCCTCGCACTTGGAACGCCACCCATCTCAAGTTTTATTACAGTTAAAGCATTGTAAGTAGCAATTATCTTGAACAGTTAAGGATGTTTCAGTTTGAACAGTTTTTCAAGGGGGCACTCTTTTTTCCCTAAGGAGGGTTTTTAACGAGGCCACCCAATAAAAAAGGTTTCGAAGTTTATCAAAGTTTCCAAGTTATTAAGTTTGCATGCTTATCGTTTTTTAAGTTTTCGGAAAGAAACTTGTTTGCCCTTGCGTAATTTAAAGCAACGGCAAATTCAGATCGCATGCATTCAGCACAAAGTTTTAAAGCACATAGTTCTAAAACCCTCATCGCCAGCTGGCGATCGGAGGTATAAGATAAAGTTTTTTAAGACCTCCTCGCCTCGAGCGGGTGTAGGCGAGAAGAGATTAAAAAGACCTCCTCGCCTCGAGCGGGTGTAGCCGAGAAGAGATTTAAAGTCCTCCTCGCCCTAAGCGAGCACAGGCAAGAGCAAATTACAAGACCTCTTTGCATAAGCAAATTGAGGCAAGTTGAAAGCCCCCAGTGCATCCGGGGAGGGAGGAGATGTAACCCCTGGGCAAGTTGAGGCACCAGAGAAAGTCCTTCTCACCCTCGAGTGAGTTGAGGCAAGAGGAAACTGAAAAGTCAGGGGTGTTAATGATCTTAAGAATAGGAAAGGAGGGTCGATAGAAGACGCCTTTCCCCTTGAGTGAAACATCAATATCGACCTAGTAAGACCAGTTAAAAAAAAATAGGTTAAAGGTGGTTGGGGGAGGTTCGCAAAGGACACCTCACCACCTAAATCATTGTTCTAAAACTCAGGGAGGTAGAGGAGGATCCGAAAGGCGGCTCTACCCCCAGATAAGGGGACAACGATTTAAGCTATCTCAGGTTAAAGACTCAGGGAAGGTAGAGGGAGATCCGAAAGGCATCTCTCCTTCCAGATGAGCAAAGATGAAGTCACTGGGTGGCCCCGCAGGGGATGTTTTTAGTTAAAGGAAAACGGCATCGCCAAAGGCCCACGGCTTCGAGATCGAAATAGAAAAGGGATCACACGGTGAGAGCCAGATCAGCGAAGTTTTGGGCGATAACGTAGAAGTACGCTTGTCCTTTGGCAGATCGGGCGGGCGAGATTTCATATGCTAAGATCGACTTACGCCCTTACTGCCAAGTAAGTGATTTCGCGTTAAACGTTATTATTACAGACTAACCGCTCGTTTAAGTTAAAGTGATTTCCAGATAATTAAGTACCAATTTGTGCGAAGTGCATTGGGTCGAATAAAAACCAGTCGGTCATACCACGCGATCGCACAACAGATAAATTAGAAGACCATATATATATATATATATATATATATATATATATATATATATATATATATATATATATATATATATATATATATATATATATATATATATATCAAACAGTTTGAGTAGAATGAAAGTTATTACATACAAGTCAAAATTAAATACAAGAGTTTCAAAGGCGGTAAAGTTGAAGTGGCAGGTGGGAGCAGCAGTTAAGTCGGAGGCATGATCTTGCCATCCACCACTTCGTTGTACACCGAGAACTCGGAGAGGTCAAGGTCGGGATATTTGCAAGCGAACTGCTCCAAAGCCGCTCCAAAACCGGAGGTAAGAACTTGGGCAGCTTCAAGCTGGAGTTCGTCGATTTTCGTCTTGAACCCACTATTCTCCTCGCGAACATGGGCGAGCTCGGCAGCAATTTCACTCAGTTCTTTGGTGGCATTGTCCCGGTCTTGTTGAACTTTCCCCAGAAAGGTCTCCCTCTCAGTCGACCTCTTCTCCAGATTGGCCATCTTTTTGGCGTCGGCTTTTTGGGCCTCCTCCAGCGTTGCAATTTTCTCCCTCAGAGGGACGAGCTTGCTCTCCAACTCGACGACATCCTAAAGCTTGTTGTGCAGTTTCCGGCGCAGATCCTTTTTGTCCTTAAGCAAGCTTTGGAGCTCTTCGTTGAGAGCGTTTTCGACCCGTGAGAACTTTAAGCCTTGCATCATCATGTCGCACTTGGCTTTTTCAGCTTCGGCTCTCGCGGTACTCGCCACCTCCTGATGGACGCGGTTGTCAAGCTCGAATTTGTCCAAGGAGTCTTTTAGCCCTTCACCGACGATTCAGGGAAGACACCCGTCGACCATGGCGTTCAAACGCACGGTGAAAGACTTCAAGGCCTCTTGGAGAGGAGCTGGAAGGCTTGGGGCCGGGGGAGGAGCTGAAGGTTGGTGCTCACCACCACCCTCGCAAGGTTGGATGGCGAGGGGAGCCTCGAGGCGTGGCGGTGAGGCGGGGTGTTCTGTGGCAGCTTGGGAGGAAGCTTGCGTATCAGCAAGCTGCTCAGGCGCAGCTTCAGCGGCCGAGGCGTTTAAGGCGAGAACGTCCCCAGCGGACTCAAAGGGCGTGGAGGCACTAGGGGGATTCTCGACGAAGTCAGGAAGGGAGGCCTCGGCTGCTGGTGGTTTTGTTGTAACTCCCCTTTTTCGTTTGCAGATCAGCCCGTCCTCGGGGCTCCCATCCGCCTCATCGTCCGACACAACCCTGGGGGCTTTCCTCTTAGCCCTTTGGGGTGGTATCTTCTTCCGTTCAGGGGCAGGAAGAGCAACAGCGTTGGACGGACCAACTGGTGAGGACTGGCCTTGGGCAGCGGCGATCTCTGCGATGGAGTTGGGGACGGTTTGAGAGCCCGCTGCAAAATTGTGGAGTTTGGCTATGGAGCGCAGCTCAGCCATCCTACCTTTCCCCAGCATCATATCTGCATAAAGAGACCAACAATTACAAACCAGTACATAGATTCAACAGTCGATGAGGCATAGGAAAATAAGCAGTGTAAGTCAATGCATGGAATAAGTTAAAACTATGCGCTAACCAGAACAGCGGCACCAAAGTAAAAACAAGGTTAGGCGAATTCGAGCCAGGGATAGGACTTAAAGATAAACCTATGTGGACATCCAGTTGGCCTTCGAAGAACTCATAGGTGATGATGGAGGAGGTGGGCAAGGTCACGTTGGAGGAGGCAACTCCTTTCCAGAAGTTACATAAGTCCCTGTTTAGCTCCCCCATCTTTTCTGGCCCCCTAGCCCTCCTGAAGCTAGACTCTTTCTTTCCCTTGTTCACCCAATACAAGGGAAATCCGTCGAGGAGGGTAGGGTCTCGGTCGTTGCAGCAGACGCGCATGAACTTCCCTTTCCAGTCCTTATAGAATTGCTGGAAGATGGAGAGTATGGACCTCCCAGCGACCCCATTGAGGCTAACCCAAAGACGATCGCCCGGGTTCTTGGCCTCGAACAGATAGAGGAACACGTCCACCGAAGCTGGATGTCCCAAGTGCGCACAGATGATCTGGTAAGCCCGGACGAACGCCCAGCCATTGGGATGAAGCTGGGTGGGGGCTATGTCAAGCTCGGTCAGGAGCTCCCTCTCAAAGCGGGTGAAAGGAAAACGGAGCTTGACCTTCTTGAACGTCGTGGCGTAAACGAAGCAACAAGGGGTGTCGTCGCTCCCTTGATTATCAGTGCAAATAGGCTCTCCGGGAAGACAAGGACGCACAGATACCTTGTCATCGTGTTCTTTGCTGAAAGAGAGGTGATCCTGGTCACCTCTCCGGAGGCGGAGGATGTCGCGGTCAGTGTTGATGGAGGAAGTCTCACCCAGCAAAGCTGAAGAGGCCCAAGTGTATAGTTGCTTGTAGTCCGGGAGGGACCTCACAACTGTGCTGGTGTGAGATGGGTTTGGTTGCGATTGGCTGGGTCGAGAAGACACAGGTCTCACGACCTGGCTCGAAGGGATGTTAGGATCCCTTGGGGGGTCGCAGGAGGAGGAAGGGTTGGCCCTACGAGTTTTCGTCGGAGGGTTGCGGGGAGATGGATGAGGGTTTGGTGTAACTTTGGAGCGAGCCATCAGAAAGCTGCAAGAAGACGAAAAGGGGAAGAGATGAGAGTTTGTAAATAGAGCGACTCAACAGAAAAGAAGGAGACAGAAGAACAAGGGGGGCTCGTAGAGAGAGGGTTAGAAACCCTAAGCGCAGAAAAAAGCGAAGCAAGGAAAAACATCCCACAACGTACGCTCCAGACAGTTAATGGATGATGCAAACCGATTAAAATGCAGCAAATATCACTGGGAGTGAGAAAAAGGTTACCTTTTGATGATCAGAAGAACGTTCAGTAAAGGATGTTTGAAGGAGTCGAAGCGTTTGTTGAAGCGTTTTGAGAGCTTGGAGTGAGGAAGAAGATAATGAAACAGTGAAGTGGCGCAAAGTGTTTAAGAGTTTCGAACGTTGTGAGAAGCGCAAACGGCAACGAATAATGGTCGTTAATGAGTCCACGTGTCGAATGATCGAAGGGGTTGGTGAAATGTCAAATCAGTGAACAGTATGATAATGCAGGTTCTTTCAAAAGATACAAAGGATTACACTTGTTACAGAACTGTACCGACCAGGTCATCGGGTGTGATGACGTGTCTAGCACGTGACTATGTGGGGCGTGCTCAGCAGAACACATGGACAAGAGAAAGATGAATAGTTCAAAAGTGAGCATAGTCGCCGATTCGTGGAACTGGCGTTCTATAGTAAACATGGTCGGATGTCGTCGGGGTTGTGTGTCATCGACGTAGTAGATAATGGAAGATCAGGTGGTCTGACATCGCCACAAGGCCGAATCTTCCAGTAAGCTCAGTTAAAGCTATTGGAGGCTGTAAAGAGTAAGTTCAAGCGTATAAGTTCAGTAAGATGATTGTTGCGCCGGCATGGAGCGTGAAGGTCGTGTGGGTTGAAGGGAACAGCTTGCCCATCAGCGACAGGATTCCCAGAGTGGACATTCGTTGGTGGCAAGGTTTCCTCAGCTAGAACCTGCATGGCGTAGCAATAAGGGGGGTGCCACTTGCGACAAGCGATGTCGCAGAGATGGTGCACTTTGTTGCATGTGATACTCGCCTAGTCAGGTGGTGTTCCAGAGTGTATTACGTGCTAGATTACTCCTTGAATAGGAGACTTAGCCGCGCGACTGACTACTACACAGAAATAACGCTCAAGTTACCCCAGCCCAGATGACGACGCGTGTAGGGTTGGATGCTACCTGTTACCCCAACTCAGATGATGACACGTGTAGGGTTGGATGTAATATAGAAATGACGCTCGAGTTGCCCTAGCTCAGATGATGACACGTGTAGGGCTGGGTACTACCTGCTACCCCAGCCCAGATGGTGTCAAGCTGGTGAAGGAGAACGTGACGAGGCAACGCTCTTGTGCTAGGTCAACCAGCAGGAACAAGAACAAATCTGAAATCAATACAAGATGAAAAATCATATCTCACACTCTTTGGTCAAACTCAATCTTTAAGCAATTCTCAACTTTTCAAAATCTCAATCTCTTGAAAACCTCAAATCTGTTTTTCTGTATATAATCAAAGTTGTTGTTTGTTATCAAATCTTAACAAACTATTCATTGCATTTAAAGATTTGTCAAAGCATTAAAAATTGTTGTGTAAACAGTTAGAAAATCATTTAATGCTCAGTCAAAGCACAAAACAGTTTTCTGTTATGGTACCAAAACAAACAATCGGTTGTTTCCACGAATCAATCGGTTGTTTTGGTTTTGACAGCAAGTCAACCATTGAAAACAATTTTCAACCTTTCTAGAAACTCCTAAGTATAAAACAATCGGTTGTTTCGACAAAACAACAGGTTGTTTTTCACTTAGTTTGAAAAACACTTTTCTTTTAAAAGGATTGAGAATGCTTATGCTTTGAATTCAATCAAGAGTGGATTATACATAAAATCTACCCCAGATCCTAACTAAAAGAGACTTGGTTTGGATTCTTCAAATCTTCAACACACTTGGTTCAATAATCTCCCCCTATTTGATGAAGAAAAATCCCTGATTGCTTGTGTGGGATTGATTGAATCTGAAGTAGTACCTGCAAAAGTAGCATATATACAATCCAATGCTTCTTACAGCAGCAGGTTAGATTTTCACACATTGAAAGCATATTTCCAGATAAGCAATTGGTTGTTTACACAAAACAATCGGTTGTTTCTATCAACAGCAGCAGAAACATTTTTAATATCAGAGACTTCAGCAGATTTAAGCAATTTCAGAGAAAGATACACAAGAACCAATCAATTCTCCCCCTATTTGTCATCACAAGTAGACTTTAACACATATCAATACAGATTTATGAGAGATTATTAAGATCAAGGATACCTAACTCATTTCTTAGAAAGAAGAACCTCTCTTTTGGTAATGGCGTAGTGAAGATATCAGCCAACTGCAGTTTTGTCTCTACAAACTTCACTTCACAGTCCCCATTGCTTACATAATCCCTGATGAAATGATGACGTATCTCAATATATTTGGTCCTTGAATGTTGAATCTGATTTTTGGTAAGATTGATGGCACTTGTGTTATCACACATCAAAGGAACTTTGCTGATTTGTAATCCAAAGTTTGCAAGTTGTTGTTTGAGCCACAGAATCTGTGCACAACAGCTTCCAGCAACTATGTACTCAGCCTCAACAGTAGAGAGAGCAACACATGCTTGTTTCTTGCTATGCCATGAGATAAGGCTTGAACCAAGAAGGTGGCAAGTGCCATTTATGCTCTTCCTATCTAGCTTGCAACCTGCAAAGTCAGAATCTAAATAACCAATTAAATGAATGGGAGAGTGAGAAGGATACCATAACCCAACAGTTGATGTTCCTTTGAGATATTTCATAATTCTTTTTGCAGATTTGAAGTGTGACTCTTTAGGATTTGCTTGATATCTTGCACAAAGACACACCGCAAACATAATGTCCGACCTACTTGCTGTTAGATATAGCAAAGAACCAATCAATCCTCTGTATTTGGTTTGATCTACTCCCTTTCCACCAGCATCAGCATCCAAGTAGCAGCTTGATGGCATAGGAGTGCTTGCTTCTTTGCAACTCTCCATTTCAAATTTTTTGAGAATCTCCTTGTAATACTTTGATTGGCATAGAAAGATCCCATCCCTTGTTTTCTTAACCTGCAATCCAAGAAAGAAAGACAATTCTTCCATCATAGATATTTCAAAGTCACCTTTTATTGCAGTCACAAATTCTTCACACAAACTATCTTGTGTAGAACCAAAGATGATGTCATCAACATAGATTTGCACAAGAATAATTTCTGAATTTGACTTTTTCATGAAGAGAGTCTTGTCTACCATTCCCCTTTCATAACCATGAGACAGCAGAAAGTTGTTAAGCCTCTCATACCACACTGCCTTGGAGCTTGCTTCAGTCCATACAAAGCCTTCTTCAACTTGAAGACATGATTTAGATGTTGATGATCTTCAAAGCCCGGTGGTTGATCCACATACACTTCCTCATTGATGTAGCCATTCAAGAAAGCACTCTTGACATCCATTTGGAAGAGCTTAAAACCACTCATACATGCAAAAGCCAGCAGCAGCCTCACAGCCTCCAACCTTGCAACAGGGGCAAAGGTTTCACCATAATCAATGCCCTCCTCTTGAATTGCAGCCTTTGGCAACTAGCCTTGCTTTGTTCCTTGTGATCACACCATCTTCATCCAACTTGTTTCTGAACACCCACTTCGAACCTATGATGTTCATCTCAGCTGTTTTAGGGACAAGAAACCATACCTCATTCCTTGCAAGCTAATTCAACTCTTCATGCATAGCTTCAACCCACTTTTCATCCTTGAGAGCTTCATCAATTGACTTCGGTTCAATTTGAGAGACAAAAGTTGTGTGCCTACAGAAGTTTGAGATGGAGCTACATGTAGAGACACCTTCCTTTATCTGCCCTATGATGTTTTCCACCGACAGATCTCTAGGAATCCTCCATTCTTTGGGTAACTCACTCTGTTGCAGAATTTTAATCGGTTGTTTCTGCGAATCAATCGGTTGTTTTTCTGCACAGATTTCCAGCTTTTCCAAACTAATGCTCTATTCATCCTCTTCAGCACTGGTCTTCGAGATTTGGATGCTTCTGCGATCTACCTCATCAAAGACAACATGAACAAATTCTTCTACAGTCATCAGCCTCTTGTTGTAGATTCTGTATGCATGACTTGTGAGAGAATACCCTATGAAGATGCCAAGATCAGCTTTCTCATCAAACTTCCCTAGGTTTTCCTTTCCATTGTTGAGAACGAAACAGCTGCAACTGAAAACTCAGAGATGATTGATGTTAGGCTTCCTTCCATTGAAGAGTTCATAAGGAGTCTTCTTCAGAATTGGCCTAATTAGCACTCTATTCATCACATAACAAGAAGTGGTAACTGCATCAGCCCAAAAATACTTAGGAAGAGAAGATTCACTAATCATTGTTCTTGCTAGCTCTTCAAGGGACCTGTTCTTCCTCTCTACCACATCATTCTGTTGTGGAGTTCTTGGAGCATAGAAATTATGCAGAATCCCCATCTTTTCACAAAACTTGCTGAACTTTTCATTTTGGAATTCTCCTCCATGATCACTTCTTATTGAGCCTATGTTGTTTCTCTTTGTATTTTGCAACCTTCTTGCTAGCTTCTTGAATGCAGAAAAGGCATCACTTTTTGATTCCAAGAAGAGAGTCCAAGTGAACCTAGAAAAATCATCAACAATAACAAGAGCATAGTTCTTGAGGGTCCAAAAAGATCCATGTGAAGTAGCTCAAGAGGTTTTAAAGAAGAAACAACATTTTTTATTTTAAAAGAGGTTTTCACTTGTTTCCCTTTTTGGCAAGCTTCACAAATATGGTCCCTCTCAAACTTGAGCTTTGGTAGCCCAATCACAAGATCCCTTGAAATTAACTTGTTCAAGTGATTCATGTGAATATGAGCAATTCTTCTATACCAAATCCAAGATTCATCTTGCTTGGATAGAAGACAACCAATTGAACATGGTGAAGAGATATCTAGAAGATAAACATTATTGATCCTCTTACCTACCAACATTACCTCTTTAGTGTTTGGTAGACAGATTTCACATGTGTTTGTCTTGAACATCACTTGATATCCCTTGTCACACAGTTGACTAATGCTTAGTAGATTGTGTTTTGATCCTTCTACATAGAGCACATCATGGATAACCAAAATGTCTTTGTCTCCTATGGATCCTCTCCCAAGAATCCTTCCCTTGTTGTTGTCACCATGGGTAACATGCCCTTCTTGCCTAAAGAAGATGCTCAGGAACTTTAATTTGTCCCCTGTCATATGCTTGGAGCATCCACTGTCCAAGTACCATTGTTGCATGCTCTCCTCCAAGTTTTCCTACAAAGAAGATTTTCAATTACAAAGATTTGGTCCCCTTATGAATGTGGGTCCATTTGGTTTACATTCATCAACTGAACCTTTACTGCACTTAGGAATCCACTTCATAAAGCCCCTAGGAACAACTTATTTTTTTATTTTACACAACCTCACAGAATGGCCTCTTTTCATGCAGTAAAAGCATGTAACAACCGGTTGTTTCGATGGTCCAATCGGTTGTTTTTCTGGCATTTTTTAAAATGACTTTGAAAATCTATCTTGCTTGTTTTGTGGGTTAAAACCCAATCCAGCTTTTCCAAAAACACATTTTTTAGATGCTAAGACATTCTCAAAGTTGGATTGACCTTTAGAAAGCTTATCCACAGTTTTAACAAGATAGTGGACCTTCTTTTCAAGATTTTCGCAATTTTCACAAACAAGAGTATCACACTTGCAAGAGGAGTTTTTGTAAACAATTTCAAGGTTTTCAAAATCTGTTTTTGAATTTTCCAATTCCTCTTCCAGTGATTTGACTCTGTTTTCAAGCCAGCTATTCATTCCCTTTAACAGGTTGTTCAAGAGGGCCAATCGGTTGGCTTCTTCATGTGTTTCTTGAAAGGCTTGAAGCAATTGACTATAATTTTCAGAATTTGAGGAGTTAGATGAACTTACACTACTTGAGTCATCTTCCTTTCTGGCCATGAAGCACAGGTTGAGGCTTTTCTTGTTTTTCCTTCTTTTCCTTCTTGCTTGACTTCTTGACCTTGCTTCCTTTGGTTCATTGAAGTTTCCATGAGTAGCCTTGAGTATGTCACACATCTCTTTAACAGTTTTGCATTTTGATATCCTGAAAAACTCATTAGTATCTAGTGTAGAAGCTATTATGTTTTGAGCAGTACAATCAAGCTTAACCATTTTACATTCTTCATTGGTCCATTTGGACCAAGGTTTTGCAATCAGAGAACGATTCTTTTTAAACTTTGGAATGAAAGGACCATTCTCATTGAATCCCAAATTCCTTGATCAATAGATTCCACAAAGATTTTCATTCTGGCCTCCCAATACTTGTAATTCAATCCACAGAATAAAGGTGGTTTATAGATTGAAGCACCTTCCTCAAAAGATAGTTTTCCAGCCATAGAAAAAGATTTTCGGATCAAACTTGAATAACTTTCAAGAACCAAGCTCTTGATGCCAATTGTTAGAATGTATGGCTTTAAACTAGAGGAGAGGTGAATGGTTTAAAAAGGATTTTCAAAAACTTTTAAGCCAAGAATGAATTTACTTCGACAATCACTTGATTTAGAAATCAGTTTGCCAAAACACAAAGCAAAAAGCACAGCACCAGAAAAACAATCGGTTGTTTCGCAGAAATAATCGGTTGTTTATACCAGTTCACAAATATCAAAACTGAAATTAAAGAGTTAAGGATAGAGAAAAATGTACACAGAGGTTTATACTGGTTCACTCAAAACCTAGAGCTACATCCAGTCTTCCCAGAAACCACTGGGGAATCCACTAATCAATCAACCCTAGATTACTTACAACACAACCAAAGAAGCGACCTTGATCCCTTCAAGACACACACTCCCTTTGGTCCAGCACAAAAACACTAAGAATGTTGATCATGATCCCCTCAAGAACACACAGCACTTCTCAGCAAACACACAAGGTTCTTTCAAAAGATACAAAGGATTACACTTGTTACAGAACAAATCTGAAATCAATACAAGATGAAAAATCCTATCTCACACTCTTTGATCAAACTCAATCTCTAAGCAATTCTCAACTTTTCAAAATCTCAATCTCTTGAAAAACTCAAATCTATTTTTCTGTATTTAAAACAAAGTTGTTGTTTGTAATCAAATCTTAACAAACTATTCATTGCATTTAAAGATTGGTCAAAGCATTAAAAACTGGAGCGTAAACAGTTAGAAAATCATTTAATGCTCAGTCAAAGCACAAAACAGTTTTCTGTTATGGTACCAAAACAAACAATCGATTGTTTCCACGAATCAATCGGTTGTTTTGGTTTTGACAGCAAGTCAACCATTGAAAACAGTTTTCAACCTTTTTAAAAGCTCTTAAGTATAAAACAAACGTTTGTTTCGACAAAACAACAGGTTGTTTTTCACTTAGTTTGAAAAACTCTTTTCTTTTAAAAGGATTGAGAATGCTTATGCTTTGGATTCAATCAAGAGTGGATTATACATAAAATCTACCCCAAATCCTAACTAAAAGACAGCTCAGCAACAGTTAGCACAACTAGCCTTTCATCATCCTTCAAAGGGTTTGAATTCTTCAAAGCTTGAACACACTTGATTGCCCAACTGCTGACTTGTGAACTATGTATCGTTGTCGGAGACAAGACGTCTAGGTACGCCAAAGCGACAAACAATATTTCTCAACACAAAATGTTGTACCTTGTGAGTCTTGATCTGAGCTACCGACTCGGCTTCAATCCACTTCGTGAAGTATTCGATGGCCACTATCAAATATTTCATTTGCCTTATTGCCAACGAAAAGGGCCCCAAAATGTCGATTCCTCACCTGTGGAAGGGCCACAGACTATAGATGGACCTCAACTCTTCTGGTGGCGCCTTGTGCCAATTGGTGCGCAATTGGCACTACTTGCACTGCTGGGCGTACCTCACGTAATCTTCTCTTACTGTTAGCCAGTAATACCCTGCGCGTACAACCGTCGACGCTAAAGACCTACCACCAACATGGCTCCCGAAAATTCCCTCGTGGAGCTCAGTCATTATCCTCGTACACTGATCTCCACTCACACACGTCAAGATCGGGTGTGTGAACCCATGCCTGAACAGTGCTCCGTCAACGAGGGTGTACCTTGTGGAGTTTTTCTTTATCTTCTTGCCTTCCTCGGGCTCTACTGGGAGTATCCCATCAGCGAGGTAGCGCCTATAGGGCGTCATCCACGTGTCCCCCTCCTCCAGCATGCATACCTGCATAGGATCCTCCCCTCCTAGTGAGACCGGATAAACAATTACGCTGGGCATCTTCAGTGTGTCCTGAGTCAACGATCGATGACTCATCGCCCTTCCCTTAAACGCACTGATCTGAAGGATGCTTACCCTGTTATCTGCAACAAACGTTCGTGGTGTTTTGAGGGTTTCCTGTATTACTGTCCTCTGCCTTCCCCCCTTGCCCGAGCTGGCCAGCTTGGCGAGCAGGTCAGCATGGGCATTCTGCTCCCTTGGGACGTGTACCAGCTCAAACACCGCGAACGCCCCCATCAAGACTTGAACATAGCCCAAGTACGCAGCCATCCGTGAATCTTTGGCCTAATACTCCCCAGTTACTTGACCCGTAACCAACTGGGAATCGCTCTTTGCCAGCAAGCTTCGTGCACCCATCTCCTTTGCCAAGAGCATTCCAGCTATTCGGGCCTCGTACTCCACTTGGTTGTTACTGGCTTTGAAGGAGAACCTCAGGGCCTGCTCAATCAACAGCCCATTTGCCCCTCCAAGATCACACCGGCTCCACTTCCCTGCTGATTCGAGGACCCATCTACGGAGAGTACCCACTTGAAACTAACCTCCTCTTCCTGCTGCACACTCCCTGGGGAGAGCTCCGCCATGAAATCCGCGTATACTTGGCCTTTGATGGGGCCTCGGGGCTCATATTGGACATCAAACTCCGATAGCTCCACTGCCCAGCGTACCATCCTCCCTGCCACGTCTGGCTTCTGCAGCACTTTCCGGATAGGGAGGTTCGTCATCACTACCACTGTGAAGCTTTGGAAGTAATGACGGAGCCTCTTGGCCGAGAACACCACGACCAGTGACGCCTTCTCTAAGACCTGGTACCTCACCTCTGGCCCTTGTAACACCTTGCTCACGAAGTATATTGGCTTTTGTGTCTGCTCCTGCTCCTGAACAAGGACTAAGCTGATCGCCCGCTCGGTCACAGCAAAATACAACCGGAGGGGCACGCCCATCTGTGGTTTGCACAGCACGGGGGGAGCGGCTAGGTACTCTTTTAGCTTGAGGAATGTCGCCTCACACTCCTTGGTCCACACGAACCGACTGTTTCTTCTTAAACACTAGAAGTAGGGGTGGCCCTTGTCCCCTCCAGTGGATACGAACCTGGACATGGCCGCCATCCGCTCTGTCAGCTGTTGTAGTTCTTTCACCGAGGCGGGGCTCCTCATAGCAAGGATCGTCGCACACTTGTCTGGATTCGCCTCTATCCCACGCTCGGTGAGTAGGAAACCCAAGAATTTACCCGCCTCGACCCCGAATACGCACTTTTTGAGGTTCAGCTTCAAACGATACTTAGCTATTGTAGCGAATAGCTCTTCCATATCAATGGTGTCGTCCTCTCTCCTGGGAGGTCACCACCATGTCATCCACGTAGGCCTGCATGTTTCTTCCCAATATGGGTGCAAGGACCTTGTCCATCAACCTCTGATAGGTGGCGCCCACGTTCTTCAAGCCGAACTGCATCACTGTGTAACAGTAGCAGGATGTCTCGGTCATGAACGCCGTTTTGCACTCGTTGCAGGGGTGCATCTTTATCTGGTTGTACCCGGAGAACGCATCCAAAAAGCTAAGCAACTTGTAGCCCAAGGCGTTGTCCACCAACGCGTCGATGCTCGGCAAAGGGTACGAATCCTTTGGGCACGCCTTGTTCAGGTCAGTGAAGTCTACGCACATCCTCCACTTCCCATTGGCCTTTTTCACCAATACCACATTGGCCAACCACTCAGGATATTGAATCTCTCTGATGTGGTCGACGTTCAGCAACTTCCTCGTCTCTTCCTATACGACCAGCCGCCTTTCTTCGTTAAACTTTCTTTTTCTCTGGCGCACAGGTCAGACTTTGGGGTCCATGGTGACGCGGTGGCATAGAAAGTCGGGGTCGATACTTGGCATGTCCGAGGCGGACCATGCGAAGGCGTCCAGATGACGCGATATCACCTCTGCCACCCAGTTTTGTTCCTCTTGGTCTAACGACTTAACCAACTTGAACATTTTACCACCAATCTGCCTTTCCACAACGTTCATAGCTGGCTCAAGTCGCCTCTCCCGAGCGTTCTCTGCGCGGGCTACACCTACACAGTCCTCCTCCATGGGCGCCTCCTCCATGGGTGGGCGCTGCACTACCATGAACACACCCCTCTTCGTTTTGAGGCTATTCTCATAGCACTTCTTGGCCTCTTGCTGATCAGATTTGATCACGATCACCTTCCCACTCAGATCGAGCAGTTTCATCTTCATATGGCGTGAAGACACCACCCCTCTCAGCCGATTCAGAGTCGGCCTTCCCAGCAAGATGTTGCACGCCGACTGGGCGTTTACCACTAGGTATCTTATGTTTTTTGTGCAAGATCCGGAGCCATCTGTAAAGATCGTCCTCATCTCCAAATACCCACGCACCTCCAATTGATCTCCCGCAAAACCATACACACACCCCGTGTATGGCCTAAGCTGGTCAGGAGACAGCTGTAACTTATTAAACGTAGGCCAGAATATCACATCTGTCAAGCTACCCTGGTCTACAAGCACTCGGTGTACTTTCCTCCCCGCGGTTACAACCGAAATCACAACGAGGAACGATGTCGCGAAGATCAGCCCTCGTGAACATGAGGTCGACGTCGAGCGAGTCGTCCACCACCCGCTCTGTTACTAACATTACCGAATGCACGTACCTCTTGGGCTGAGAGGCAGTGCACCCTCCACCTGAGATGGTGTGGATCTCCCCGTGGATGGGCATCTCGTGGGCTTAGTCCCTAATGGCCCCGCCAGGTAATCATTCAGGAAACTGCTCTTCACAAGCTCATCCAGTTGATGCCACAATGCCAAGCAGTTGTTTATCGGATGACCAAACGCCTGGTGGAACTCGCACCATGCATCCTTGTGCGAATCCAACACCTTATCAGTCTTCACCGGCATCTTCAACCTGTCCGCTATGTTGGGCACAATGATCAGGTCTTTCAGCTCCACCACAAAGTTGTGCCTCACCGGCTTATTCTCCCCTGAGCGCCCCTTAGCCTGGGGCTTCCTTGGCTCGTAGGGCCGCTTTCCTCCTTGACCCCTCTTCCCCGTCGCGGCCTCGTTCACCCTCATGGGTTGTGCGCGCAACGACACTCATGGATGCGCGGGAACGATGATCGCGCGCTTCTCATTTACCTCACCTTTCGCTGCAATGTCTGCCGTCGCACGACGCCTGATCTCAGCGAAAGTCTTGGGGCGACTTCTGATGAGCGACTCACTGAATGGTCCAGGGCAGATTCCCTTCCAGAACTCATGGACTATCATCGACTCATCCGTGGTGTTGACCCTTACCACCTGTGCCCCAAAGCGATTAACAAACTCTTTCAACATTTCCCTCTGATACTGCCTTACGTTGAAGAGATCGTCGGAATTGGGTGGGGGAGCACGATTCGCTATGTATTGTTCCCTGAACAGCTTCGACAGCAGTGCAAACGAAGTCACGTGGTCATCTGGGAGGCTGATAAACCACTTCATCGTCGTTCCCACCGACGTGCTCATGAACAGCTTACATCTGACGGCATCAGAACCGCCAATTAGCATCATCTCAGTATGGAATGTTGTGAGGTGTGCCTTCGAATCCTCCATCCCAGTGAACGTGGCTTTAGGCCTCACGAACGTGGCAGGGATCGCAGCATCCATGATTGCCTATGACACTGGGAGGCGTTGCGCATTCTTGCTTCTCTGTTTCATGACTCCAAGGCTGGTTGCGTAACCCGCGACGCAACTCCTCATTTCTTGCTTGCGGCACCACAAGGTCCAGCTGAATACGCTCCTGCTTCACCTTTGACACCGCCATCGCCTCCTGGAGGCCCTACATCATCTTCATCACCTGCTGAAGGGTCAAACTCTCACCTCCCACATGCGCCGTAGAACTCTGCCTAATATTCCTCATTCTTGGATGTTTATTGGCGAATCTTGAACTGTTTTATCGAATCTTGGAACTTTCTTCGATGAATCTCAAATTTTCTTGACGAATCTTGAACTTTCTTCGGTGAATTTGAGCAAACCTTGAGGATTTTTGACGAACCTTTCAATAATCTTGAAAAAATTTGACAAATTTCCACAACTTTCACTAGATCTTGAACTTCTTGCGGTGGGACAGATGTTTTAGAACGGGTCACACGGTGGGTGCCAAATGTTCCCGCCGGTTGATTCGAACACCTTCGTGTGTCTCTACGAACTGCGCTTCAAGAACCCCTTTGCTTTTGTTCCAACGTTCTCCTTCCTCCACCGTGAACACCTGAAACAGAGAGAAAAATGGCGCTCTCGTGGCTGTTTGCACTCCGCCGGTCAAGTCAGCTATTGGATAGGAAACACCAAACACTTCTCGTCACAGAACACCGTAAGGTTAATGTTCAGAGAAATGCGTAACTGAATCGTAAGTGAAAATGCTAGCTTCCCTTTAAATGAGTCCACTTGTGTGTAAATGTGTAAAACGTACCTTATTTTGTTTATCATAAAACCTTATATACCTTCCCGGTGTTCCTGTCGACGTGTCAGCCTGAGACTTGCGCATTCTTTGGGCGCTCCTTAGCAACACTGTTCCCGGTCTTAGGGCCCTCTCAGTGCGTAAGGTTGCCCTATCGAAGTGCGACTCGTGCGGGGGTGACTGCATGGGTGCCAACTCATGCGCCCATTCTCTGAGTCATCCGCCCTGGGAGTTCCCTGCTTACCTCACGTGCCATGCATGCATATCAGCCTCTGGGACGTGACCCTCCCATGGGTCGTCTTTGTACTAGTGGCTTTCCAACGGTGGTGCGTACTGCCGCGTCCCTACACCTCATGCATGGATCCCTCGTGAGTTGGGTCTCCCTACTGGTAACTGGGGGTGTGGCTTGAAAACCACCTTTCTTTATCTATCATTACTATTTGTGGTGCCGAGGCCCGAGGCCTCCACGCCCCTACTATGCCGCCTCCTATTGTGTCGCCTCCTCCACAGTCACCCCTACCCGTGACATAAGGAGACACTTCTTTGACATGTTATGCTTTCCAGGGGTCCCATCATGTTGACTTTGGTCAACGCCCGAACCCGGTCATCGCCCGAGGTCGGTCAACGCCCGAGGCTGGTCAACACCCGAGGACCGTACGGTACAAAAAGTGACACAAACTTGATAGTGTTTTTTACTAACTTCTATTTCACTAATTGTTTATTCACTTGTGAATTATAGCTCATATTTCTTCAGGAGAATCTTATAAACCCCAATCTCCCCAAAAAGCTTTCCTCATGGGTGAGTTGGCAACGGCCAAAAGATCCTTAGCTCAAAAGTATGAAGAAATGAGACAAATGGAGGAGAGGCTCCAAAGACTTGAATCGGCCCATGATAGACCCTCAAGAGGAAGAAGATGGAATCAAAAGCGTGAATCAAGGAGTTATCACCAATATAGTAGCCAAGAAGAAGAGGAAGAATGGAGATTGAACAATTTTGAAGAGAGGCTCCAACATGGTTCTAAAATTTCTTTACCGTAAGTTAAAATTCCTAGTTTTAGTGGGGAAGGTGATCCCAATGTCTATCTAGGATGGGAGGCTAAAGTTGAACAAATTTTTAATGTACATGAGGTCCAAGAAGACCAAAAGGTCAAGTTAGCCTCCTTAGAATTTTTAGACTATGACATGCAGTGGTAGCATAAAACTGTAATGGACATTGGGCTAAACAAAAGGTCAGTCGTGGTCTCTTGGGAGGATTTAAATTTATGCATGCACGCTAGATTTGTTCCTCCACACTATAGGAAAGAACTCTTGTTGAAGCTCCAACGACTTCAACAAGGAACACAAAGTGTGGATGATTACTTTAAAGAAAATTCTTCTTGCTGATCTTCTTAAGAATAAAACAAGTTGTAAATAGTTTTGATCACTTTGAGGGTCTAAATAGCAAATATAGGTTAGACTAAGGTACCTTTAGCATAATAGGTGATGTGGGTAGCATTTTAGCTTGTTCCTAACCCTTTTGGAAGGCATTTTGACCTAGTTTCTAGAAGGACAAGCCTAGGATGCGGGTTTGACTTAGTCAAAACCTAAGGCTGCCCATTTTTCCCCTTTTTCTCATAATACCCCTTTATCTTGTTCTCCAAGGCTTCTTCACCTATAAATAGGAGGCCTACCTAGTGTATTTTACATGTTGAATTTTGAGAAGTAAAGAAACTCTGCACATTTTGTGTGAGCTAGAGTGAGTGTTATCTCCTCTCCCTTGGTCTTATCTTGATGAGAATTAAGCTCTCAAGTGGCAGCCTTCCACTCATCTTTATGGTTACCACCCATCAAGTGGCGTGAACATCACTCTCATTTCCATAAGTTTCTTTTTTCCATTCTCCTTCATTTTCGCTTTCCATTCTATGTTCATTGTCTTAGTTTCCTTCATTATATTGTTTTTTTCGGTTTTGTCTTTATCATTTGAGTTTTGCATGCTTTCTCACCATATCGTGTCTTTTGATCTTTGCCTTTGTGAAATGAACCTTCACGTCTACTTAACCACTTGGTTAAGTTAATGTCTAGTGGGGATTTTGCTAAGGTTTTCACTTTTAAATTCCTAAAACTTCAATCTAAGTAAAGTGTCACACCATAAAATGAACAATCCTAAAATCAACTCACATCATCCCTGTGATCATCTGTGAGTGTATCAAATCTGTGAAGAACCTGTCTTTCAAACATTGATAGAGGTTCACCTCTATACTCAGGTGCTTGATATGCAACCAGAGCATTGTAATTTGTGGCAACAACATCGTCATTCATGAATGAATGGACTGGTAACTCCTCCCAGTGATGCATAGATGGTTGAGGTGGTGATTCTACCCTGTGTGATGATGAGTGATGCATCTCATACCCTGTTATATTTCCCTAAGTTTATTGACCGTGTTTACTTTGACATTTGTTTGTAGGCATAATAGCTCAAACCAACCCGAGGCGATTAATATGATAAAGCAACTTCGTCGACAGGCAATCGGTCGGCAAAAAGGCTCATTGGAGCTTGTTGGTGGAGGTCCAACCACTCTCATCATGGACTTGGTGCCTCTTTCCAGCGTCGAGGAGTGCCCTAGGAAGCATAAGAAAAGGGGAAGTCTCGAACTTTTTGGGAAGGATTGTCGTTTGAGACAAATCTTCCTTACCCGAGCTAACTATGTGGTTTATCACTATAAGAATTTATGGCTTAAACAAGAGGAGGGTGAATTTTTTTGTAAAATATTATCTCAAATACTTGGCTTAGAATGAATCTTTAACAAACAACTCAGATAAACACTTAAGGAAGGCAATCAAATAATCCAACATAAACAGATATCAGAATTTTAACCGGTTAAAACTGCATTTTAATTGGTTGTTTATAGCAGCAGAATTATCAAACAGTTTGAGAGTTTAAGAGAAAGAAAGATTTACACACAAGGTTTATACTGGTTCAATCAATCCCTAAGCTACATCCAGTTCTCAGACAATCCTCTAAGTTTCCACTAGTAATAAACACATATTACAACACACATCATAAAGAGGTGACTCTGAATCCCACAAAGCCTACTCAACCGCTTTGCAACACTTAACACCTCAAGACAGAACAACTTCTGTCTTTACAGGATTTCAAACACAAACAGTATGTAAAAGAAGTACAATTACAAGACACTAAGTAATGTGATCCAATAGCATGATAGGGATATGATATGAACATGTTATGGATTCAATAAGAGTTGGAATATGATTAGGCACTTTTTAAGAATTGGATCAATGTTCTTAAACATTCAAGAACACACCAAATCACAAGAACCAACCCAAACTCACATAGAAACCCATCAAGAACAACAAACCCATGGATAGAAACTCAAGAACACAACATATAACATTAATACCCATGGAGGACGTGACCAAAACAGCAAGAACAACCAATTTGCACCGATTAAAATTGAATATAAGTGCAGCAAATGAAAGAGGACATCATAAGGAAGAGATTGCACCGATTGAAAGTGAAAACAAACAAGTAGAACAAAAATGGGTAATTTGGAATGAAGGGAAAATGGACTTATGTGGATGAAGCTCTTGGAATTGTGCAGGCCACTTGAAGGGGTGGATTGCCTTCAAGATAAGTGTTGCCGCCACTTGAGAGCCCAAGATCTCCCAAGATAAGACTAGAAGAGGAGAAGACACAAGTCTCTCACACTCACTCACCAATTTGGTAGAGATTCTTTACTCTCAAAAATCAATTTCAACTTTTTATTTCAAAGAGCCATGCACCCCTTTTATAATAGAAAGGGTTGGTCCAAGTTACAAAGGAGAAGGAGCTTGAAAGGTCATTCTTCTAGTTCCTTCCCAAACTAGCGCCTAAAGAGAAGGAATTAAGAAGAATCACTTCTTCTAGCTTTTTCTACAAACTAGCGCCTAAGGTACTTTACAAAAGAGGTGTCTTTTTGGTTTCCATCTTAGCACCTTCCTAAAGCTATTTCTATATTATTTACAAGTTTATACAAAAGAAATTACAAAGAGAGATATTAATTGGAGCCCATTCTTGAATGCTTGTAGTCTTCTTTTAGGTTTGGTCCTCTCTTTATTTAATTTCTTCTTTATTTTTTAGAAGACTAGAAGGAAGAACTTTAAATGCCTGGGGGGATGGCCTCTTCCTCCATTAGTGAAATCCTCTTCTACTTGATCTCCATCACTAAGCAAGGATAGAAAACACCTGGAATTACAAAACCACAAATCCTATGATCAACACTTATCACCATAGCAAAGCTTGAAAAGCACTCTTGCTCTTTTCAAAACACTTTCAAAAACCAAATCTCTTTCTCAAATCTGAATCAATACTTGTTGTATTTGTTGTATATTTTGATTTGAACGAAAGCTTTATTTACAGCCCGTGAAAAGCAGTCGTTGTAGACAGTTTTGATTCACTGAATCAGTTAAAAAAAGTTTTCAAAAATCTCTTATGAAAACACACATTTAACCGGTTGAAACCACGATTTAACCGGTTGAATGAGTCAAGAAGTTACACAACTGATTCAAAAAGCAGTTTCAAAACTTCCAGCCAGCTAAGTGACAAACAACTGATTATCTCAACAAATCAACCGGTTGTTTTCCCTTTGCTTGGAAAAACACTTAATTTCTTAAAACAGTTTTGATCAAGCTTTGGGTAGGCTTCAAGGACTGATCTTAACAAAGATTCTAAACAGCCTAATCTAAACCCAAACCCAGAAAGCAACACAGCTTCAAGCTTCATGTGGATTTGATACATCAAAGCTCCCATGTTCAATAATCACTATTCAAGAGGGATTTTCACGTTAGGGCAAAGCTTCCTTAGCCAAAGTGTAATGATTTTTTAGCAACGAGAGGGATTATCATTTTTAGGAAAAACTTCCTTAATCGTGCCTTTGAAGTGCATTGTGTGTGCATTCGGGAGGGATTCTAATTTTTAAGCAAGAATTTCCTTGACCGAATGGTGTGCAAAATTTGTCATAACTATAAAACAATAAGAAATTTATAATTAAGTTCTTCATTAAAACCTTTTCGACCGAAAATTCTCCTTAGGGATAAAACATATAAGTGAGGAAAGAGTGAACATTTCATCATTTATTAGCTATAATAAAACTTGAGGTGAGTGATATTCCACGTCTTTGGTATGAAACAAATTTTAAGTAATAGGCTCCTCTAGCCACTTTGTCTTTAACTCGAAAGGGTTCTTTCCAATTGCTAAAAAAATTTCCTTGGAGTTATACCTTTTGGTAACCCGAATCTTGCACGCTTCCTATATGATTCTAATTTTGTCTCTATATTCATTAATCAAATCCAGATCTACTATTAGGATTTCTTGATTTAAATTGACATCAAATATTTGTCTTCTTAAAGAAGGTTTGCCTGGAATCGTTGCTTGAGTGTCATAAGTTAAGATGTAGGGATTTTTTTGGGTAGTTGTTTGCGAAGTGCATCGATACACCCATAAGACTTCAACTAACTCTTTGGTCCACTTCCCTTTGGTTGTGCCAAGTCTCTTCTTTAATCCGTTAAGAATAACATTGTTTGTTGCCTCGACTTTCCCATTAGTCTGAGGATGCTCTACGAAACTACTAATATGTTTGATGCCTAATCCATCATAAAATTCAGCTAACCCTCAGTCGATAAATTGTCGACTGTTATCTGTGATGGTAATGTTAGAATGTGTGGCCAAAACAAGAGGGAGTGAATTTTTTTCACAAGATTTTCGCAAAGATGGGAAGTAGAGTGAAAAGTTCTGAAAAATTAATCAATTGATTTTCTGTTCAACTGGATAAAATTTCAATTTTATAGTTCTTTATAGAAAATCAACAAGTTGTTTTCTCGAAACAACAGGTTGTTTATACCGGCAAGCAATGAAAAAATTGTAAAACAGTGTATAAGAGAAAGGATAGAGAGATTCACACAAAGAGGTTTATATTGGTTCACCCTTAACCAAGAGCTACATCCAGTCCTCAGCTAACGAATAAGAATTCACTATGCAATCAAAGCTAGATTACAAAATACACACCAAGGTTGTTGATCTTGAATCTCTTAAGAACACACAACACTCTTTGGCACCACCACAGTTTTTAGAAACCCTTTCTGAAACTGCCTTACACATATTTACAGTATTCGCAAAGCTTTTTCAAAACCTTTTGAAAACCACTAAGTGTCAAACAATCAGTTGTTTCGACAAAACAACTTATTGAAATTTCATAACTTTTTAGAAAACCCTTCTTTTCAAAGAGATAAAGAGTCAAGTGAGCTTGGATCAATACTAGGTGTGAATTGACAGTTCAAAAACTACTAAACCACACAAACAAACATAACAATTGGTTCTTCAAGTCTTCTACTCAGATTTGGAGGCATCAAAGCACCTTGTTCAACAGATAACATATGGAATTCCAAAATGACATGCGATATTCTTCCATACGAATTTTTTTATGTTTCTAAATGTAATTGTCGCAAGTGGTTCAACTTCTATCCACTTAGTAAAATAGTAAACTCCTACAAAGATAATTTACATTGTCCCTTACGTGGACTCAAAGGCTCAATGATATCCATTCCCCACATCGCAAATGACTAGGGAATATTTAGATTCTCGAACTTTAGATGGGATAGTGAGCCATGCTCTTGACATTTCAATCATTTTTAGAAATATATAACCGATCAATGAATTCCCTTTTTTTTGTCGTAGAAAGTCTTGATAGCAAGTCAACTCTAACATTGTTTCCAGATAAGTGTCATATTTCAATAATAGTTCATATTAAAAAAATAGGCATTTATTATTTTTTATTGATAAAATAACTATAATTCAACTCTTAATTTAGAAATTTAAACCTTTTTCTATATTTTATGATTATAAGATGAAGGAGAACAATTTATTCTCAGATTTGTGTTAGTTTCAAGATTATAGAGGAAAATAAAGATAAAAGGGCTAAAGAAGAATGAACAAGATGAAAAGGGAAAGTTGGAACATTGGAAACTCGCTCAAAAGTAGCCCAAACTCGCCCAAACAAGATTACTCTAGAGGAATTCGCGCAGGCGAGTTCACTCCAATGAAGTTGGGTTTTTTCTCGTCAAACTCACCTAAGTAAGTAATAACTCGCTTAGGCAAGATGTCACTTAGCTTAAGCCCAACTAGGTTAAATATGAGTCGTGAGGCATAACCCTACACATCATTGGGAGAATAAAAATAAATATAACACCCTAAAGGAGGCAGTCGTCAAGAAGAAACATCTTAGATCTTGTTTTCTTACTTTCCATGCTTGTAATGGACAACATGAGTGACTAATTCTTCCCTTTATTTATTGAGAGTAATTTGTTCAAACTCTTATGTATTGAGGTGATATTTACTGTACCGTCCCGTATCAGGGCGTTGACTAAGTCAAGGTCAAAGTCAACGACTGGAAAGTCAAAGTCAACTCAAGGCGTCGCCCAGGTGTAGAGACGCCAAGAGGAAGCGTCGCCAAGACAAGGCGTCGCCAAGGCAAGGCGTCGCCAAGGCAAGGCGTCGCCTGGGTGGAGGCGTCGCCCAACCAGGGCGTCGCCAGATCAAACAGTGCTAAAGTAAGGCAATCACGGTGTGGTTCTCCGATACCCATGGGTAGGAAAGACCATGGAGGGGGTGACGCCGTGGGAAGGCCTCAGGTCCCAATAGCACGGGGCAGCGATAAAGAGAAGGAAAAGGTGGCTTCAAGGCCATAGTAATAGTACTAGTGAAGGGCAGCCTGACTCGTGAAGTGCTCCTGCCGCCCCAGAGACGCTCGTGGGGCAGATACGACTCAAGAGGAAAGTCACGCCCAGGGCAACCGGGTGCAGGGTACAAAAGGAAGGCAGATACGCTCTCAAAGTAAGTGACTAGATACTTGGGGGCATGAGTTGGCACCCAAAAAGTCACCCCTAGCGCAGTAGCACTCTCAGTAGGAGGACTCACACGTAGAAACGTCCCCAGATGGGCAGAAGCGTCCCCGGATGGGGTCATGGCGTCGTGAGGCCCTCCACGTGTACGACAGCCATACCAGAATGGAAACACCCTTTAGTCAGGTGCCAGGTAATTAAAAGTTATTCAATACAGTTTCCCTTTCGAGCATTCAGGTACTATAATGGCTCCCGAGCATTTCAACGCCTTAAATGCGCTACGTTTTCTAATTAAGCGCTTTAATGAGTGTGTTACGTTTGTGATTAAAAGCGCGTTAAGGCGCTTTAAATGCTTGGGTAGTTTAAATAGCGCGGAGAATGTTGGAAAAAGGGTTGGAACTTTCGGCAAATTTATCAGAGAACTCTCTAGTTGCTTGCTCGTGCTTCAAGGTTACGTACGAGTGACTGGGGAATATTTTTGCCTGAAGGAGACAACACACACATATACACAGTTTCTTTTTACCACCTTCAGAGTGCCATACGCGGTGCTCAGAGACGTGGGTGGACAGTTTTGGTGTTTCTTGCTGGCTGACTTGAGCGTCGGAGGGCACACGGCCGCTAGGGCGCCTCTTTGTCCTCTTTTTTGCAGGAATCCACAGGCAACCAGTGGGAAGGAGTCCCTAGCTGACGGCTGAGGTCGAGCACGAAGACGTCCCGGTCAACCGGATGGAACATTTACCTATAATATTTCAATTCTTGATTGATGATTGGTATTATCATTTTATTCTCAAAGCTTGATTATTCATGATTTTGATCCTTAGATTTGACTATAAAGTACTTCTAAGAATCTGATCTAAATAACAATGCTTAACATATTTGAATGTTAGGAATATATTTGAAATGTTAATTTCTTGTTAACATTTGTTTGTAATGATAATGAGTTTTTATAAATATGCAAGGAATCGATATTAGGAAACTCTCTTAATAATTTTGTATGCGAGGAATCGATATTTAGGAGACTCTCTTAATAATTTTGTATGTGAAGAATTGATATGAATGATTTTTATATGTGCATCAATATCAATCAAGATTGAATATTATAATATTTGGTAAAAATATAGACGAGTGAGAAGGATGAATCCCAATCCCAATTTTTCCAATTGAATCACACAAATATTTTAGTTTGCTTTATTTACATTCTTGCAATTTCATCGTACCTAACAAACTTTAATACAAACTTTTACATATATATTATTTTCTATTTAGTGAATATTATACTTGAGAATTCAACTATTCCTTATGGATTCGATATTCGTCCTTAGGGACAAATTTATTACTTCTGACACGGTACACTTGCCACAAAATAGTCCTCAATTTTGCGTCGTATGTGTTTGGTATAGACTGAATCGAACTTGGAGATTAAATTTAAAACAAGGTGATAGTATTTTTGCAACAAGGACTCATTCACCTTGATTTTTCCTTTGACTTAACTGCCTACCAACTGGAAGTCGCTTTTACATAGTACCTAGCAAGCCTTTATGTCATTTGCTAGTGTCAGTCTTGCCAGTATGGCTTCATATTTGGCCTAATTAGTCAAAGTTTTAAATTCAAACTTCAAAGATTGTTCCAAAAGGACCCCATCCAGGCCCTCCAGAACTATTCTTGCTCCACATGACTTTTTATTGGATGATTTATCCACATGTAGTTTCCAACATAAGTCATCATCCTTGGCTGGCTTAGGACTTAATTCTATTGTGAAATCAACTAAACTTTGGAACTTGATTGACCCTCTCGGTTGGTATCAGGTTTCCAACTTTGACAGTTGAGCTGCCCATCCTATCTTGTCAGGGCTCTCGGGACTGCTCTCTACTCAGTCCTTGTGATCTTTTGGAGTGTTCCATTCTATGATCTCATAAACGCTCCCGGGACAGTTATTGGTGTTGGACTAAATATACCTTTTATTTGAACACTCTTGGTAACCAAAGGAGCTCTATGAATGATGTGTTATTTTCCAAAGGCAAATGGTGGCTCCTCCTATTTCCTGGTGGTTTCAACTCTCTCCTTGGGTGGTTGAGAGTGGCTTTGTTGAAACAGAGGGGGCCTTACCTGTTGATTACACTCTGAAAATCAAGTCAGTACTGGGCTAAGAAACAGTAAAGTATGTAAAGCAGTTTCAGTCTTAGAAACAGCGTACCTTTCTAGGGCTCTTACCACCCTTTATATAGGTTGTGTCTAGGTCAACTCCCTGTCCCACGAGGATCTTTCCTTTAGTGGAATTAGGGTTACTGGTGAGGCATCCTGTGACGCGTTGCACAAGCTTAGCGCAGCCGCAACACAAGACTTGCCTCTTCTATAGTGCAAAATCTTTAACAGTATGGCCGTTAAGGCACCAACTCATGTACTAGCGCTGCGGGGCCATCTGTTCTATGGGTGCCCTAAGTATTCACGTGTCATGCATGCAGTTTACCTTTGGAAACCCTAACCCTAACGGGGTTTAGCACCTCCAAGGATTATTTACTTGTGCTAGACCTGAACATGTTATACACACCACATGCATGAACATCTCTTGTGACTTAGGTCCTTCTTATATCTGGGTGATAACTCATTATTGTTTCTAGGGCCCACCTACATTGTCCATTAATGCGACCGAACCACCGAGGTCTGATGTCGACGTCTAATGTCGACCTCTCTGAAGTCGATGTTCGAGGTCTGGCCAGTACAGTATCATTTTAGAGATTACATATTTTTGTTTTTTTCAAAAAAACTTGAGAATGACACGTGGACAAAAGAGCATGTTTGTGTCAATTGTTATATATAAACATTTTATATTTTTACTTAAATAGGAAATAAAATAATTTCTGATTTTGTATTTATTTAGGATTTTTAAAAACTTTTGAAATTTTATTTATGTATGACATAAAATAAGTTAAGATTTGTGTTTATTAGAATTTTGGATATTTTAAAATTTTTATTCATTTCAAATATTCATGACATTAAGTGTACCGCCCTGGTAGTCGGGTATGATGACGTGGCATCCTGCTACAGTGTAGGCGTGTTGACAAGGCGCCAGGTTGGCAAGAAGGGAAGGAAGTCGGGGGGGGCACGCGTAGTCGCCAGTTGTTAAGCTGGCGTGTTCCGACTTCCAGTTTCCCAGAATAGGCGATCGCCAGGTTAAAGATCAAGTCGCCAGATGAAGACCAGGCGACCAAGCAGTCGGAGATCGCCAGAACAAGCACATCGCCGAAGATGGAGGAGAAGCAGATTATGAAGGCGGTCGGCGAGACCACAGGGAAGGTGTATGAAGGCCCTAACTCGCCAGTTCCAGTAGAGATCGCACTCCTAAGTTAGCTATGCACTGGGCAGTACCATGCATAAGTAACTTAGCCAAAAATGAGAGTAGAAGCAGCGCCAAGTCAGGGAGCCTCCAGATGATGGCACGTGTACAGTCGGATACGAGCCACGTGTCCAAGTCTGTAACTGCCAGGAGAGAGAAAGCCACCAGGTATATAAGAGTTCTTAACAGACTTTCTGAGGCACGCACGTTCAGTTCATACACTTTACGCTTGCGAGTGATAAAGCTGATTGTGAGAGAGGATTTGCACGGTTCTCGTTCTTAATATTTGGTGATACCGTCACTGACTTGAGCGTCGGAGTGCGATCGGCCGCAGCGGCGCCGTGTCGTTTCTTTGCAGGTTCTTGAAGTAGATCCCGGAGAGGAACGAAGGTGAGAAGCGGTGCGCACGTCGATCCTTTGACGAGGCATTCTCCAGCGTTCCGGTCAACAGGCAGGATCATCAGGCGCCCACCGTGGGGCCGTGTAAAACTTGCTCCCATCCACAGCGTGAGTTCGCGGAAGCTTTCGAGGTTTTCTGCGTGGTTGCGTGCTGGTGCAACCGTCGTTCGCAGTTTCTTTGAGTTTCGTTCGGTGAGTTTGCGTTTTGTACCGTTTGTTCGGTTTCCAATCGGTGGAGTGAGGTCTTTTGTTGCTTGCGCGCAATCTGTTTGGTGGAAGTTCGAGTTCTTTTGTGGTTTTCTGCGAAGGTTTTCGGTGTTCTTGAGTTCTTGCGCAGTTTCTTGAGTTTTCTCCGATTGATCGCCGATTCGATCGTGGTTGAAGTGTTGTTTGTTGTATTCCTGTGGTTCGCTGAAGTTAATGAGAAAAATGAGAAGCAATCGTTCCAGTCCCGTGGCGCCTGTCGCTGCTGAAGGCGACGCCGCCATGACCATGGCGCAGATGGCAGAGATGATGCGCTCGTTGCAGGCAACCGTGGAAGCCTCGCGCGTAGAGCAGGCAAGGATACATGAGGACCTGGTCGCCTCTCGCGCCAGGAACGAGGAGCTCAGCAAGGTAGCTGAGGAGCTGCGTCGAGCTCTTCAGGAGCAGCAGGGACGTTCTTTTGCTGAAGAGGTGGCACCGTCGACGCCACCTCGTGTGTTCCCAATGCCTTTCGTTCAGGCGATTGCCGACACGCCAATTCCCACGAGCGTGGTTCCGGTTAAGGCTGTTTTTACCGGCGTGGAGGATCCAGAGGCTCATCTGACCACGTTCCACACGCAGATGATGCTGTCGGAAGGGTCAGACGCCGTCTACTGCAAGATGTTCGTGAGTACGCTCCAGGGAACGGCGATGGAGTGGTTTGTGAGCCTGCCTAATGGCCACATAACCAATTTTCAACAATTCTCGAAAATCTTTGTCGAGCAGTACATTGTGAATAAGGCACCGCCCAGGGTGTCCTATGATCTGTTTGATATAGGGCAGTACCATGGGGAGTCCCTCAAAGACTACCTCAATCGCTTCGGAGCGCAGATGGTCAGATCGCCGGCCAAGGATGAAGAAATGCTGGTCTATACCTTCAAGAAGGGCGTGCAGCCAGGGCCATTCTGCGAGGCCTTGATCAGGGCTCATCCAGCGACGTTTGCTGAAGTCAGGCGACTTGCGGTGGCCCACATCGCCGACGAGAGTGAAGTCGCCGAGAAGAGAGGCAGCGTGGCTCCCGCCAGGCCACGCGCCCAGACCAGGATCCAGCCACAGAGGGTGCTGGAAACGGCGGCGGCCAGAAAAGACCAAAGGACTCGCTATCCTTACGATAGGAGAAATAAGGGAAGAAGCCAAGCGCGCCAACAACCAGCACGCCAACAACCAGCACGCCGGGAGTACAATCGCCCGCCTAAGCACAAATTCGTCATGGGACTAGCGGACCTGATCGCTATCCCTAACATATCTGCTAGGTTGAAGGCGCCTCAGAAGGTGGGCGACAAGGTGCTGGGGTTAAAGCCGGACACCTGGTGCGAGTTCCACCAGTGTTTTGGCCACAACCTGGACTCGTGTCTGTCTTTAGGATACCAGCTCGACGATCTGGTTAAGAGCGGGTTCCTAAATGACTATCTGCTGGATAGAAGGACGGGGGGAGCGTCGAGTTCCCAGCCAGCAGGTGGGGAAGCCCAGCAACACGAGATGCCTATCCATGGGGAGATCCACACCATTGCGGGGGGTTTCTCAGGTGGTGGATGCACCGCATCGCAGAGGAAAAAGTACGCGCGATCGGTGATGGCAGTGGACATGTTTGAAGATCTCTCGCCGGAAGTGGACATCACGTTCACAAAGCAGGATCTTCGGGACGTTGTGCCTCATGACAACGATCCCATAGTTATTTCGTTGATCACGGCAGGGAGGAAGGTCCACAGAGTTCTGGTGGACCAAGGAAGCTCGGCAGACGTGATGTTCTGGCCGACTTTCACGCAGCTGGAATTGCCCCTCGACCAGCTAAGGCCCTATGGAGGGTGCTTATATGGGTTCGCTGGTGACCAGGTGGAGGTCAGGGGGTACATTGAGCTGAGAACCACGTTTACAGATGAGGCTGGGTCAAGGACGGAGAAAATCAAGTACCTCATCGTAAACGCCCCTTCAGCATATAACATCCTGTTGGGAAGGCCCACTCTTAACAGGATAGGCGCCATTCCGTCGACGCGGCACATGAAGGTGAAGTTGCCATCCATGGAAGGGGTGGTGATCACGATCAAGTCTGATCAGAAAGAAGCGAAAAGGTGCTATGAGAATAGCCTGAAAAACAAAAGATCAGTGAGTTATGTAACAACCACCCCACCTCCCAGTGTGAAGCCCAGACCGCCGGTCACAGAGGAGGCCGCCGCAAAGGATGTAGAGATGGTAGACGCTGAGCTGGGGGAGAGGAATGATGGCCTGGAGGAGGAAGAGGCGCGGAATCGCCCCGAGGAAGCAAGGGAAATCGTCAGGGCGATGATCGCCAGAGAATCCAGGCCCAAACCCGTCGAGCAGTGGCTCGAGAAGGAGATCGGAGGGAAAGTTTTCAAGCTCGGAAGATCTCTGGAGGTTGATCTCCAGGACCAGATCGCCAAGGTGATTGAGCGGCATCTGGACGCGTTTGCTTGGTCCGCTTCGGACATGCCCGGGATCGATCCCGACTTCTTGTGCCATCATCTGGCGATGGACAACATGGTGAGACCGGTGCGACAAAGGAGAAGAAAATTCAACGAGGAGAGGAGGCAGGCGATCAGGGACGAAACCCAGAAACTCCTCGCTGCAGGCCACATCAGGGAAGTCCAGTACCCTGAATGGTTGGCAAATGTCGTACTGGTGAAGAAGAGTAACGTGAAATGGCGCATGTGCGTCGATTTCACCGATCTGAATAAAGCTTGCCCAAAGGATTCGTATCCTTTACCAAGCATTGATGCCCTGGTTGATAGTGCTGCAGGGTGCAAGCTGCTGAGTTTCCTGGATGCCTTCTCGGGCTATAATCAGATCAAGATGCATCCCATGGATGAAGAAAAGACAGCCTTCATGACGGAGAGGTCGTGCTACTGCTATAAGGTGATGCCGTTTGGGCTGAAGAACGCGGGGGCCACGTACCAGAGGTTGATGGATCGAGTACTTGCACCGATGCTGGGAAGGAACGTGCAAGCTTACGTCGATGACATGGTCGTGACCTCGCAGGAGAAAAGCAAGCACGTTGCAGACTTGGAAGAATTGTTCGCGACGATCGCCAAGTTCAAGTTAAAGCTCAACCCGGAGAAATGCATTTTCGGCGTGGAGGCGGGAAAATTTTTGGGTTTTCTCTTGACTGAAAGAGGAATAGAAGCTAACCCGGACAAGTGTGCCGCCATCTTGGCGATGAGAAGCCCGGCTACGGTGAAAGAAGTCCAGCAGCTAACAGGTCGGATGGCAGCCCTATCTCGCTTCGTGTCAGCTAGCGGAGAAAAGGGGCATCCCTACTTTCAATGTCTGCGGCGCAATAATAAGTTTGCTTGGACGAAAGAGTGTGAGGAAGCTTTCGTCAAGCTGAAGGAGTATCTGGAGAGCCCGCCGGTTCTGTGCAAACCGCTGGCGGGAATCCCTCTCAGGTTGTATTTCGCTGTGACTGAGAGGGCGGTGAGTGCGGTGCTCGCCCAGGATCAAGATCAGGCTCAGAAGCCTATTTATTTTGTGAGCAAAGTGTTGCAGGGCCCAGAAACGAGATATCAGGCCCTGGAGAAGGCTGCGCTGGCTGTGGTGTTTTCGGCGAGGAGGTTGCGCCACTACTTCCACAGTTTCACAATACTGGTGATGACTGACCTGCCCATCCAGAAGGTCTTGAAGAAACCTGACGTTGCGGGAAGAATGGTGAAGTGGGCAGTGGAGTTGTCAGAGTTTGACATTAAATATGAGCCCCGAGGCCCGATCAAGGGGCAAATCTTTGCAGATTTTGTGGTCGAGCTCTCATCAGAGGCGACGCGGGTTGAAGGAGACGATTTCCGTTGGGTACTCTCGGTGGATGGATCGTCGAACCAGCAGGGTAGCGGTGCTGGAGTCATATTGGAAGGGCCCAACGGCGTGCTGATCGAGCAATCTTTGAGGTTTGCCTTTAAAGCCAGCAACAATCAAGCAGAGTATGAGGCGCTGATCGCCGGGATTTTGCTGGCCAAGGAGATGGGAGCTAGGGTGCTGATGGCTAAGAGTGACTCGCTGCTGGTCACAGGGCAAGTAACAGGCGAGTTCCAGGCTAAAGATCCACAAATGGCGGCTTACTTGGCGTATGTGCAGGAATTGAAGAGTTCCTTTGCCTCTTTTGAAGTAGTACATGTGCCCCGAGAGCAGAATGCCCAAGCTGACTTGCTGGCTAAGCTCGCCAGCTCAGGCAAGGGGGGTAGGCAGAGGACGGTGATTCAAGAAACTCTGAAGACGCCGAGGGCATTTGTAGCAGATCACCTGGTCCTCAAAGAATTCGAAGGAGATCAAGGTGGGGGTCAAGAATGTTATGTTGGCATCCGCCACCCTCTTCCAGAATAGACAGAGGTCTCGGTCCAATGCTCCCATGCTATCAGGACTTCTGGGCCTCCTGAAGCAGCTCTTGGACTCCTTCTTCCCCTTGTCCACCCAGTACAAGGGGAAGCCATCAAGAAGGGAGGTGTCTTTATCGTTTGCACGTACTTGGATGAACTTCCCCTTCCAGTCCTTGTACGATTGCTGGAAGATGGTAAAAATGGATCTCCCAGCAATTGCATTCAGGCTGACCCACAGGCGGTCTCCTGGGTGCTTGGCCTCAAAAAGGAACAAAAACACGTCCACCGACGCGGGCAACCCCAGGTGGTCGCATGTTATTTGAAAGGCTCGAACAAACGCCCAGCTGTTGGGGTGAAGCTGGGCGGCAGCAATATTGAGCTCGGTCAAAAGTTCCCTCTCGAATCGGGTGAGGGGAAACCTGAGCTTGACCTTCTTGAAGAAAGTTGTGTAAACAAAGCAGAAGGGCCCGTCGGCGCTTACTTTGTCATCAGCACACACTGGCAGAGCGGCGGGGCAAGGCAGCACCATCATCCTCTCGTCGTGCTCCTTGTGAAACGATTGATAGGCCTCGTCCCCCTTTGTCAACCGCAAAACTGCTCCCGCAGTGTTCACCGACGAGGTCTCCTTCAGAAGGGTTGGATTAGCCCAGGGGTATAGAGTTTTGAAGTCTGGCATAGGGACGGGGGCTCCTCCAGCGTTAGGTGGAGTCGCCTGAGCCGGGACAGTTTGGGAAGACGCAGGCCTCACAGCCTGCGAAGACGGAGCGCCACGAACTTGTGTTGGGTCGTGTGCTTGTGAAGGAAGGTTTCGTGCTGAAGGAGGGGGGTTCGGGGTAATCTTTGTGCGAGTCATAATAGCAACTGCAAAGGAAGAAGAAAGAAGAAACGATCAGGGGATTACAGAGGCTGACTCGATCACAGAAGGAAGGTGAAAAAACGAACGAGTGTATGTTCGTTGCGACGATCGACAAAGCCCTAAGTTGCGCAGAAGGAGAAATGGAAAAACGACCCACAGCGTATGCACCAGGCAGTTACAGGATGATGCAAATCGGTGAAAAAGCAAGGAAACCCAGCAGATGAAGGAAAGTAATTACCTTTCGATGATCGGGAAGACGATGGAGGAAGATGGTGATCTGGAGTGTTGAAGAGCGTTGAGAGTTTTCGCAGAGGGAAGTTGGAGCGTTTGCAAGCACGAAGAAAGTGATGGAACAGTGGAGCGTAATGGGTTTAAGGGTTTTCGAAATGATTTTAGGAAGCGCTAACGGCAGATGAAGAGAGCCGTTGATGAAGCCACGTGTCGAACGATGAGTGAAGGGTTTGGTGGAGCGTCGGAGCAGCAGAAAGTACAATCGCTTGGAATTCTGCGTCAGTGCCGCGTAGATCGGTGTTAACGAAGGCTCTTTCAGTCTTTTCGCTAGACAAGTCTTCGCTTAAGACTGGGGGGCTTGTGTACCGCCCTGGTAGTCGGGTATGATGACGTGGCATCCTGCTACAGTGTAGGCGTGTTGACAAGGCGCCAGGTTGGCAAGAAGGGAAGGAAGTCGGGGGGGGGGGGGGGGGCACGCGTAGTCGCCAGTTGTTAAGCTGGCGTGTTCCGACTTCCAGTTTCCCAGAATAGGCGATCGTCAGGTTAAAGATCAAGTCGCCAGATGAAGACCCAGGCGACCAAGCAGTCGGAGATCGCCAGAACAAGCACATCGCCGAAGATGGAGGAGAAGCAGATTATGAAGGCGGCCGGCGAGACCACAGGGAAGGTGTATGAAGGCCCTAACTCGCCAGTTCCAGTAGAGATCGCACTCCTAAGTTAGCTATGCACTGGGCAGTACCATGCATAAGTAACTTAGCCAAAAATGAGAGTAGAAGCAGCGCCAAGTCAGGGAGCCTCCAGATGATGGCACGTGTACAGTCGGATACGAGCCACGTGTCCAAGTCTGTAACTGCCAGGAGAGAGAAAGCCACCAGGTATATAAGAGTTCTTAACAGACTTTCTGAGGCACGCACGTTCAGTTCATACACTTTACGCTTGCGAGTGATAAAGCTGATTGTGAGAGAGGATTTGCACGGTTCTCGTTCTTAATATTTGGTGATACCGTCACTGACTTGAGCGTCGGAGTGCGATCGGCCGCAGCGGCGCCGTGTCGTTTCTTTGCAGGTTCTTGAAGTAGATCCCGGAGAGGAACGAAGGTGAGAAGCGGTGCGCACGTCGATCCTTTGACGAGGCATTCTCCAGCGTTCCGGTCAACAGGCAAGATCATTAAGTAATATAGAATTATTAATATTTTTATTTATTTCAGATATTAAATAATTTAGGATTTGTATTTGTTTAAATTTTGAATAACTTCGAAATTTTTTTTATTATAAATTTTTATGTAAGAATGACATTCAATAATATAGGATTTATATTTATTTATAATTGTAAATATTTAGGATTTTTATTTTTTATGACATTCAATAATTTAGGATTTGTATTTACTTATAATTTTAAATAATTTCGGTATTTTATTTATTGCAAAATTTTAGTTAAGTACTACATTTAATAATTTAGGATTTGTATTTGTTTATAATTTTAAATAATTTAGGATTTTATTGTGATTTTTTATTTAAGTATGACATTAAATAATTTAAGATTTGTATTTATTTAGGATTTTGAATAATTTAAGAATTTAATTTATTTCAAATTTTTATTTGTGTAAAACATTAAATTATTTAGATTTTGTATTTATTTAGAATTTTGAAAATTTTAGAAATATTATTATTTTTAAATTATTATTTAAAAAGGAAATAAAATAATATAGGATTTGTGTTTATTTAGAACATTTAAAACAGAGAAAATTAATTAATTTAAATTTGTATTTAAGAATGACATTAAACAATTTAGAAATTTTATGGATTTTTAATTTTTATTTAAGAATAACATTAAATATTTTTATTTAAGAATGACTTATAAATTTCATTTATTTTATATTTTTATTCAAGTAGGAAATAAAATAATTTAAGATTTTTGTATTTATTTAGTGTTCCTGCCGGTTGACTCGAAAAACCTTCGTGCGCCTATGTCACTCTTACGTCCAGAGTCCTTGCATTTGTGTATGCCTTTCCTGTGACAAACACCTGAAAACACAAAGACAAAGGGCGCCCTAGCAGTCGTTTACACTCCGACACTCAAGTCAGTATTAGAGCTTGGAAACACCGAAACTATATAATCTTGCTACTGTGCGTGTGTTAAGCGCGCAAGAGAATTCACCCTTGTCAAGTTTTTAACTTACTATTTATAGACTGAAACTAGGGTTTCTTTTTTACCCGAAATGGGCTTTTCTGATGGGTGGGCCCAGCACTGTTGTTACTTTACTCTCAGGATAACCTAGCGCGCGGGGTCCCTAACTAGAGTGCAACCTCTGATGGGATGACCACCTGGGTGCCTCCTCATGCACCTGATCTCTGAGGTCACCCGCCTCTAGGAGTGCCCTAGTTGTTCATGTGCCATGCATGCAGCTCACCCCTGAACGTGACCCTCGCAGGTCATATCCTTCCAGTGGCTCTATACTTTGTGTTACACCTGAACGCGTCATCCACTCTACACGCATGGGCCCTCGTGATCTAGGCTTCTCCCTTACTGATAGCTGGCGTGTGATCTGGGATCCACCTCTCGTGGCCCATCTCTACTATTTGGGTTTCCAATTTTTGACCTCTCCACACTGTCTAATGGCACGTCGATACATCCTGATGACCGATGTCTGACCACTCTTGGCTCCTTGGCGTACGTGCTTTGCGAGGTACTGGCCCACGCCGCTCGTGGGGCCCGCTTACGTGGCACCAACATTACCAGTGGTCAACCAACGCCCGAGGACTGGTCGGTACACAAGCCCCCCAGCCTCGAGCTATAACTCGTTCAGCAAAGAGGCTAAGTCCTTGCCCTGGGTGACCTACGTGGTGTTGAACCAAGTGGTGTTCAAGCTTTGAAGAATCCAAACCCTTTGAAGGATGTTGAAGCCTTAGCTGTGCTTGCTGTTGTTGTGTTGTTTTAGTTAGGATCTGGGGTAGATTGTGTATGTAATCCACCTTTTGATTGAATCCAAAGCATAGGTATACTCAATCTTTTAAAAGAAAAATGTTTTTCAAACTAAGTTAAAAACAACCAATTGTTTTGTCGAAACAACCGATTGTTTATACTTAGATGTTTTTAGAAAAGATTGAAAACTGTTTTTCAAATGGTTGAGTTGTTAAAACCAAAACAACTGATTGATTCGAGGAAACAACCGATTGTTTGTTTTGGGACAATAATAGAAAAACTGTTTTATCATTGACTGAGCTTTAAATGATTTAACTGCTTACGCTCCAGTCATTAAATGCTTTCACCAATCTTTAAATAGAGTTTGTTAAGATTTGATAACAAACAACATCTTTGAATAAATTCAGAAAAATAGATTTGTAAAACAAGATTTTGAATAGAGTTTTTGAGTTTTTCAAAGAGATGAGATTGCTTAGAGTTTGTGATTGATCAAAGTGTGTGGAATAGGATTCTACTTGTATTGATTTCAGATTATCTTCTGTAACAAGTGTAATCCTTGTACTCTGTTGAACAAGTTTTGTTTATGTGTTTGCTGAGATTGGCTGTGTGTTCTTGAGGGGATCAAGATAAGCAATCTTAGTGTTGGTGTGTTGGCCAAGAAGAGTGTGTGTCTTGAGGTGATCAAGGTCACTTTCTTGGTTGTGGTGTAAGTGATCAAGGTATGGTTGCTTAGTGGATTTCCTCATGGTTTCTGAGAAGACTGGATGTAGCTCTGGGTTTAGAGTGAACCAGTATAAACATCTGTGTGCAATCTCTCTATCCTTAATCTCTTTAAATTCAGTTTTGTTTGTTGTTTGTTGGTATAAACAATCGATTGTTTCTACGAAACAACCGATTGTTTTTTCTGGTACTACAGTTTTTGCTTGCTGTTTTGGTAAACTGAATTCTTTATCAATTGTTTCTTGAGAGAATTTCATTCTTGACTTAAAAGTTTGCGAAAACCCTCTTTAAACAATTCACCCCCCCCCCCTCTCTAGTTTAAAGCCATCCATTCTAACATGTGGCTCTGTGTGACAGGACGTAAATACGGCGCCAATGTGACGTCTTTCTGGGCCAGTCTTATCTGTGCACACGTGTCTTTGATCAATGGCTAGGGCTTAACGTAGCTTACGCTTCTTTGTTTGCTTTTAAACTCTTGAAATGCACGCATCTAATGACTTGTTCCATCATCCTCTGAAACTCTTAGATTGTTTCGCCTTCTTCCTCAAGTATTCTCGTGTTCCCTCTACGCATCTCTGCATTCTCTCGCTATCGATCGTAGGTATGAACCTTGATTCCCATTCACACCTGTTTACTGATTCTGGTTCTGGATAACTGTGAATTGGGTCGTTCCTCCTTGGCGTTCTTCGTAAGGGGAACAAACTCTCAACTGACATCGGTTTCGCTCAAAGGCGCGGAGGATTTATCTAGTGAATTATTTCGTTTTACCTTGGCATTTTCACTGAAGGGGGGAGGTGTTCTCTTATGAACATACCTCTCCGCTCGCCAGGCTTCTAACGCAAGGGAAATCAATTCTTAACTGACATCGGCTTCGCTCAAGGGCGAGGAGGATTTAACTGATGACTATTAACTGACCTCAGCTTCGCTCGAGGGCGAGGAGGATTTAACTTGAACTTTTAACTGACCTCAGCTTCGCTCGAGGGCGAGGAGGATTTAACTGAACTTTTAACTGACCTCAGCTTCGCTCGAGGGCGAGGAGGATTTAACTTGAACTATTTCGTTTAACCTTGGTGTTTTCACTCGAGAGGGGAGGTGTTCTCTTTCGAACTTACCGCTCTGCCCACGAGACTTCTAACGCTAGGGAAACAAATGCTTAACTGACCTCAGCTTCACTCGAGGGCGAAGAGGATTTATCTGGAGAACTATTTCATTCAACCTTGGTGTTTTCACTCGAGAGGGGAGGTGTTCTCTTACGAACCTACCTTGCCGCTCACAAGGCTTCTAACGCAAGGAAAACAAGTTCTTAACTGAATTGTACATAACTCGAGAAAATATTTCAATCGTAACTTATCTGGTGACCTCATTAAAAAACCCTTGTAAGGGAAAACGAGTCTCCTCTTATACCATGTACAATACTCCTACTTAACTGAAATAAAACTTGAAGTCAGCTACATTCCATGTGCAAGGAACCGAGCCCTGCTTCAGCGCCTCAAGCCTGTGTGCTTCGTCTTGAGGTTCTTTGTTCTTCTGGGAGGATTGCCCACACGGGAGAGACCGGTCACATCTTCGATCCCTTGTTTTTCTTGCAGATAATCCCTTAGGAGACCGTTCTTCACCAACTCGTCTAGTTGGTGTCCTAGTGCTAAGCAATTGCGTATGGGGTGGCCGAATGCTTGGTGGAACTCACACCAGGCGTTATTGTCGGGCCCGAGCCTCTTGTCGGTCTTGGGAGGCACCTTCAGTCTCTCCGCTATGTTTGGGATAGCGATGAGGTCTTTCAATTCTACTATGAAGTCGTGCCTTGGCGGAACGTTATCTCTCTCGTGCCCCCTCGCATTAGGCTTCTGATAAGGTTGCTGCTTTACGGGAGCCTTCATCTCTATCGTTGCCTCGTGCACCCTTAGGGTTTGAGGACGACCTGTCGCGTGCGGCCGCGTGGGAACCACGCATGTGCGCTTTTCACTAACTTCTTCCTCTGCCGCAATATGGGCCACCGCGCAGCGCCTTATCTCGGTGAAGGTCTTGGGGTGGTTTCGAATGAGTGACTCGTTGAAGGGTCCCGACACGATAACCTTCCTAAATGCGTGCACCATCATCTTTTCTTCTGTGAGGTTCAACCTCACCACTTGCGCTCCAAAATGGTGGAGGAACTCCTTCAAAGACTCTCTTTGATACTGTCTTACATCAAAAAGGTCATAGGAGACTGACGGGGGGGCTCGATTCGCGAGATATTGTGCCCTGAACAGCTTTGTGAGTTGCGGGAATGACGTTACATGGCCATCAGGGAGGTTAATAAACCAATCCATCGTTGTTCCTACCAAAGTGCTCATGAACAGCTTGCATCGCCCTGCATCGGAGCCCCCAACCAGCATCATCTGTGTATGGAAGGTCGTAAGGTGGGCCTCCGGGTCTTCCATCCCGGTGAAGGTCACCTTGGGCCCTACGAGCGTGGCTGGTATCACTGCATCCACGATCTCTGGTGAGAACGATGTTGGGAACTCTCTGGGTGGCGTCACAGGCTCCTTATTTGCACCCTCACGCTCAGTCGCGTGGGTTTGCAGGTCTCTGCGAAGTTCCTCGTTTGAACGGCGCAGTTCTTCGCTTGTAGCTTGCGACGCTACCAAGTCAGCTTGGATGCGTTCTTGGTTTGCTCTTGACGCGGCCATCTCTTTCTGAAGGGCTCGCATCATCTCCATAACTTGTTGTAGGGTGAGGGCCTCAGCCCCGTTTGGTGCAACAGGTCCTTACCTCGTACTTCTCATCTCTTGGATCTTCCTGGTTCTTGCTGGTGGGACAATGTTTTGTATCGTGCCCCACGGTGGGCGCCAAATGTTCATGCCGGTTGACTCGAAACGCCTTTGTGCGCCTACGTCACTCTTACGTTCAGAGTCCTTGCATTTGCGTACGCCTTTCCTGTGACGAACACCTGAAAACACAAAGACAAAGGGCGCCCTAGCGGCCATTTGCACTCCGACGCTCAAGTCAGTATTAGGGCTTGGAAACACCGAAACTATATAATCTTGCTATTGTGTGTGTTTAGCGGCACAAAAGAATTCTCCTTTGTCAAGTTTTTTAACTTACTATTTATAGATTGAAACTAGGGTTTCCTTTTTACCCGAAATGGACTTTTCTGATGGGCGGGCCCAACACTGTTGTTACCTTACTCTCAAGATAACCTAGCGCGTGGGGTCCCTAACTGGAGTGCAACCTCTAATGGGATGACCACCTGGGTGCCTCCTCGTGCACCTGATCTCTGGGGTCACCCGCCTCTGGGAGTGCCCTAGATGTTCACGTGCCATGCATGCAGCTCACCCCTGAACGTGACCCTCGCAGGTCATATCCTTCCAGTGGCTCTATACTTTGTGTTACGCCTGAACGCGTCATCCACTCTACACGCATAGGCCCTCGTGATATAGGCTTCTCCCTTACTGATAACTGGTGTGTGATCTGGGATCCACCTCTCGTGGCCCATCTCTACTGTTTGGGTTTCCGATGTCCGACCTCTCCACACTGTCTAGTGGCACGTCGGTACATCTTGATGACCCATGTCTGAGCACTCTTGGCTCCTTGGCGCACGTGCTTTGCGAGGTACTGGCCCACACCACTGTGGGGCCCGCTTACGTGGCACCAACATTACCAGTGGTCAGTCAACGCCCGGGGACTGGTCGGTACATTTAGGATTTTGAAAAACTTAAAAATTTTATTTATTTGATATTTTTATTTAAGTATAACATAAAGTAAGTACGAATTTGTGTTGATTTCTCTATACATAGATTTATTTACATGTATATTACCAGTTATTACCAAACTATGACAGAATATTCATTTTGAATGTCATTTTATTTTTTAATTCTCTATGTATATTACTTTGTTTTTGGCACCACCTCCATCATTCACACTGCAATATTCAATGCAGTAGAAAATAGTTTCCAAACAATGACAAAATATTCATTACTCTGGATGACCAAACTAAAAAAAGACCTCATGAATATAACTTAAAAAAAAAATGATAATGCATGATATACAAATATAGTAATAGGGGTTGATTGTTCACATGCAATTTGCATTATGTTCAACAACAAAAATCATAGTTATTTGCACCATGATAAAACAATGAACAAATGTTTTGGAGGAAGATGAGTGAATCAAAACACACATTTACATGCAAAAGTAAATACTATATCAGTATATTTTTTGGAGGAAGATGAGTGATACATCATTAACCGAACAAATTGATGAATTATTCAATAATAAGAAAAGAGTGCATATGTGTTATCTTGTGTGAGAAAATAATGAATAAAAGATGAGTGTTTGCTCACAGATTCACATCATCAATATGGTTGCACATAACAAATGCTTCTCATAAACCAATTTGAATATTGAAATGGTGTATGCATAGAAGAAATCTTTTTTTAGTTATTGTAGATGTACACAAAAAAAAATTATTTGACCGGATGAAGAGCAATACCATGATAAAACAGTGGAATAGTCTTTGAGGAAGAAGAGTGGAGCAAGAAACACATTTACATGCAAAAGTAAATACTATATTAGTAAATTTACTAAAAATCTATTTACAAAATGTATGATAAAACTGAAAATTTGGATAAAGTAAATTATAATCCAAAATATAGTTTGTATACATCATTAACAGGACAAATTGATGAATTATTCAATAATAAGAAAATAGTGTATTTGTGCTTCCTTGTGTGAGAAAATAATGAATAAAAGAATAAAAGATGAGTGTTTGCTTACAAAGTATTAGTATGTTGCACATAACAAATGTTTCTCATAAACCAATTTGTATCTTGAAATGGTGTCTGTACAGAAGAAATAGATTTTTGGTTCTTAAATGTACATAAAACAAAAATGATTTGACCGGATAAAGAGCAGTATACAAAAAGCAATCATGTTATAAAGAGAAGCTTACAAAACAAAGCAAATACTTTCCATAAAAAAAATAATGCAAAGAACCAAAAGAAACATTTATCCTGAATGAATTTCAATATGAAATCAAAAACTTCAAAACTTATATTTGAATTTGGAATTTTCCAAATAATTTGCAACTGTACAAAAAATACATAACAAATTCTTTTCTTCTTAGAGCAAATATCGCTGCATAAAACAAAATGCTTCTCATAAAAAAATGAACAAATGCTTCGTATAAAAATAATATTTCACAAAACCAAAAGAAACATTTAAACCATATGAACATCAATATGAAATCAAAAATCAGATTTGAATTTGAACATTTTCATACCATTACCTTGTTCTGCAGGTAAGGGAAACCATAATTTCCTTTCTTAGAACAACTTGAGGGTTCGTGAGAAGAGAACGTATAAATAATGAAAAAAAAAAGCTTCAAACTTCATCAAATTTGAAATTCAAAAACGATTACCTCATTCATGTAAGTTGGCTGACTTTTCTCTATTCAATTTGCAACGAACAAAGAACCCCAATTTAGACTTGCGAGAACGAAAACCCTAATTTCTTTTGTTCATAACATCTTGAGGGTTTTGTGAGAAGAGAACGTATAAATAATGAAAAAAAAGCTTCAAACTTCATCACAATTGAAATTCAAAAAACGATTACCTCATTCATGATAAGAATCAAATAAATGAGGCTTTTATTAATGGAGGAAGAGGACATCCACCCTCACATTTGAAGTTCTTCCTTCTAGTCTTCTCAAAATTAAAAGAAGACATAAAATAAAGATGAGGCCCAAGCCCAAAGCCCAAGCCCAAAGCCCAAGAAGTCCAAAGCCCAAAGAGCCCAAGTCCATCCCATGAGGGGCAAGGCCAAGCTTTGAAATACTCTTGTATAGTTTTAGGAGGTGTGGTTATTAAATAAAGGAGTGTGAAAATGTAAAATAAAGTCACATTGTCCATGTGACTTATGAGAGTGGTGTAGGTGTAGTTTTTAGGAGGTGTCACAGTAAAAAAAAAGGTCACACCTCCCATGTGACTTGTTTTTTGTGGGAATTTCAAATGAGTTTTATTTGAAATTTCCCACCTATTTTTCAGCACCTCTAGGCTATAAATAAAGGTGCTTAGCTTGTACAATTCAGATTTGAATTTGATTAGAGAAACTATACTCAATTTTTGAGAGAGCATTGGAGAGCTTTGTGCCTTCTTCACTAGTCTTATCTTGATGGTTCCATGGTTACCTCAAGTGGCGGCTTGCACACTTATCTTGGAGTCTCCATCCTCCTAGTGGCTAGATCATCCAACCATTCTTCCATCTTCATGAGCTTTCTCTTCTCCTTCCTTCCTTCTCTTTTGATATTCATGTCTTAGCTTGGGTTCTTGTCTTTTGGTTCTGCTATTTCACTTTTCAGCAAGTTGTTCTTCGTTGTTTTGTATTTTGGTTCGGTGCTTTTACATTTCCAGCACTTCTTTTCAGTATTCTTTCCTTTTAGGTCATTTTAATCGGTTCATTTCAGTTCTATGTCAATTCTATTCGGTGCAATTGCATTTCCTTTCATTTTAATCGGTTCAATTTGACAATAATTGGAACTTCCATATGAGTTTGTGTTTTGGCACTAGTTTTGGTGAGTTCTTGTTCATAGAACCTTGATCCAATTCTATGATAAAGTGTCTATCTCATAACCAACTCAAGATGATTCCTAAGAATGTCAAGAATCATTCTAATTGTGCTAGTGGAATCACATCATGTGGTATCATGAGTCTTAGGTTCTTCTTGTTTAATTGTTGAGTTGTGTGCACTTTAATTTCAAGAGCTCTTTAATTTTCTTGCAATTTAAGTTTTTGTTTTAGAATTTTAATTGAGTATTCTTGCTGTTTTTCTTTTACACCAAGTGCTTGTGAAAAGGTTTATGGCACTCATAATTCTTATGAGTATGGTTGCTCTTTTGGAATGGCATTATCCTTCCTAGAGTTTACCTTAAGCTTCCTTTCACTTGTTGTTAAAATTTGTGATGTGTCTTTTAATTTTGTAATCATGTCAAGTTTTGTCTTAGTCATGTTATTCCATATTTGTCATCACTTCTTGTAGTACTTTTATTTATTTTGTTGTTTCTTGCTTTGGTGTCATATAATTTTCTGAGTTTGATAATTGATCCTTTGTGCATTTTCTGTTTTAGTTTGAGTTCATGCTTGTATTCTAGACCTATACAAGTTCCATATACATCATTTTCCATTATGTCTTTGCTAGTTCATAATTCTGTTTTTCATTCCTATTAGGATTCCTCTGTTTTCTGAAAACGTGCTTACTGTTTTTTCTTATTGCAATTGATTTACTCACTGGAAAATTCTGAAATTCTGGATTTGTGATCCTCAAAGTGTTAGAAAAGAGTAGAAAAAAGAAGTAATCAAAAATTCAAAGTACACAAAAAATGATAAATAAAATACAAAAAGTGTACAATTCTGCCGAAAAGAATACGGTAATCTGGCAGCGATTTTGAAAACTTTATCTGAATTAATTGGCTTACTGTTTTTGCGTGATTCCAGTGCCATTTTTGAGCTAAGATCTTGAAGTTTGTGTGGTTAAAATTTCATAATCCAGTTCGCTCTATATCATTCCAGTTAAATCAGTGAACATCAAGCACAGTTTGCATAAAAAAATATTTTCCAATAGCTAAATTTTTGTTTTCTTCATCTACTCTAGTGCTTTTCTTTAAGTATTCTTTTGTGTGCCTACTTTCTCATTGAGTTCTTTAATTTTCTTGCTTGTCTTTTGTTCATTAATCTTTGAAGTTTGTCAAACATCTAGTATTCCTTTTGTTCTAGCCTTTCTTTGCTTATACTTTTTTCTTGTTTGTCTTTATTGCTTCATTGGTTTTGTTGTGGTTGGCTTTGAGATTGGTGTGCCTTGCTTTGACATATTTCATTTGAGGATTCCAAGACCTCAAGATCAGATTGGTGCAGGGACATTATTTCTTTGAGAGTGACCTCTTTTTTCTGGCCAAATTTACTTCGGCAATTTGGGTGCCAAATTCATTTTTTTTGCTAACTTTGTTTCTTGACTTGTTTGCTGTTTTTGTGTGTTTGCTGTTTTCATTTGCAAATGGCTGGCTATTCAAGTGGTGCATCTTACAAACAACCTTCTCCTTCCAAAGCTTCGGTCCTTGGAGAATTGCATGAAGCTCAACGCACCATTAGGCGTTTGGAAGAGAAAATACAAAAGATGGAGGTGCAACAAGCTAGGCCATCTCACTCTATCCATGATGAGCATCATTCACATAGACCTTCAACAAGAGGTTCTTCAAATGACTTTTCCCGTGAAGAGGAACATAGAAGAAGGAAGCCTCACCACCATTCTCATGAAGAGAGCTATAACCGTGACCAAAGATATCACCAAGTGTTCAACATTGCTTGTAAAAAAGTCCCTAGTTTTAATGGTGATAGTGATCCTAATGTGTATTTAGATTGGGAGGCTAAGGTTGACCATTATTTTCATGTGTATAAGGTCCAAGATGACGATAAACTTAGGGTAGTTTCTTCATCCTTTTTGGGCTATGCCAAAGAATGGTGGCATAAAATTGTAATGGACATTATATATCGCAAGAAACCTCTCGTGGTTTCTTGGAATGCTTTGAAAGAGCGTATGTGCGCGAGGTTTGTTCCTCCTTCTAGGAAGGAACACTTGTTGAAGTTCCAAAGGCTTCCTCAAGGACATAGGATGGTAGATGAATACTTTAAAGATTTTGAAACAACTTTGACTAAAATGAATATACATGCTAATGAAGAGTCAAAGATAAAATGGTTTGTACGTGGTTTGAGAAGAGATATTAAAGAATTTGTAGAATTAAATGAGTACTCTTCTTTAAAGAAAGTGTTTCGCAAAGCCATCAAGGTGGAATCCTATCTTTTGAAAACAACTTTCAAAAATACTCATGATGATGATTTCTACAACTCTTCTAGGAAGGATGCCAACAAAATTTCTACTCAAAATTCTCCTTCCAATTTTTCCAAACAAACCTTGTTTCCAAAAAAAGTTTCTACTACAAATCCTTCTACTCCTAAGTCACCTACCAAAACTTCAAATATCAAATGTTTTAAATGTTTAGGTTTTGGGCACATAGCTCTTCATTGTCCACAAAAGCAAATCTTAAAAATAAACAAGGTAAAAAAAGACCTAACTCACCCACCTACCACAAGTAAAAATGAAAAAGACAAAGAAGGCCAAGTTGACATGGGTCCTATCCTTCCACATCCAAGGTGTTTTCCTTCCTTATCTTTTTCATTACCAAAGGTTCTTACTTCACCACCATCTTGGTTAAAAAATGTTAGGGATGATTTGTTCATACCTCCTAATGGTTGTCACCATTTAAGAGGCCTTTTTCCAAAAGATATCATCATTCCCAAACAAATTTTTCCAACTTGGTTGATTTCTAGAACCTCCTTTTCTGATATCCCATTGTTTACAAATGTTAAGTCATGTTTACCTTTTTCTTCCACTTTTAATTGTAAAAATAAACTGACTTTGTTATATGCAGGGATTCAGAATTCGTGGACGAATTCTCTCCAACTCGAGGAGTGTGATAAGAATCAAATAAATGAGGTTTTTATTAATGGAGGAAGAGGACATTCATCCTCACATTTGAAGTTCTTCCTTCTAGTCTTCTCAAAATTAAAAGAAGACATAAAATAAAGATGAGGCCCAAGCCCAAAGCCCAAGTCCAAAGCCCAAGCCCAAGAAGTCCAAAGCCCAAAGAGCCCAAGTCCATCCCATGAGGGGCAAGGCCAAGCTTTGAAATACTCTTGTATAGTTTTAGGAGGTGTGGTTATTAAATAAAGGAGTGTGAAAATGTAAAATAAAGTCACATTGTCCATGTGACTTATGAGAGTGGTGTAGGTGTAGTTTTTAGGAGGTGTCACAGTAAAAAAAAAAGGTCACACCTCCCATGTGACTTGTTTTTTGTGGGAATTTCAAATGAGTTTTATTTGAAATTTCCCACCTATTTTTCAGCACCTCTAGGCTATAAATAAAGGTGCTTAGCTTGTACAATTCAGATTTGAATTTGATTAGAGAAACTATACTCAATTTTTGAGAGAGCATTGGAGAGCTTTGTGCCTTCTTCACTAGTCTTATCTTGATGGTTCCATGGTTACCTCAAGTGGCGGCTTGCACACTTATCTTGGAGTCTCCATCCTCCTAGTGGCGTGATCATCCAACCATTCTTCCATCTTCATGAGTTTTCTCTTCTCCTTCCTTCCTTCTCTCTTGATATTCATGTCTTAGCTTGTGTTCTTGTCTTTTGGTTCTACTATTTCACTTTTTAGCAAGTTGTTCTTCGTTGTTTTGTATTTTGGTTCGGTGCTTTTACATTTCCAGCACTTCTTTTCAGTATTCTTTCCTTTTAGGTCATTTTAATCGGTTCATTTCAGTTCTATGTCAATTCTATTCGGTGCAATTGCTTTTCGTTTCATTTTAATCGGTTCAATTTGACAATAATTGGAACTTCCATATGAGTTTGTGTTTTGGCACTAGTTTTGGTGAGTTCTTGTTCATAGAACCTTGATCCAATTCTATGATAAAGTGTCTATCTCATAACCAACTCAAGATGATTCCTAAGAATGTCAAGAATCATTCTAATTGTGCTAGTGGAATCACATCAATTCATGTAAGCTGACTTTTCTATGTTCAATTTGTAGCAGGCAAAGAGCCCCAATTTAGGCTTGTGAGAACGAAAACCCTAATTTCCTTTATTTGGGAAAGCTTGAGGGTTTGGTGAGAGAAAAACTAGAACCCCAATCCCCTACTGACTTTGCCTATTGTCTTCCACTCAGTTATGAAGAAGTTTTGTGAGTGCGTCAGGTGTATTCAAAACACCTTCTTCAAAGCACCTTGTTTGTACACGTGTCTTGCACACAACCATCCATGAAATAGCCTTCTTTGTGTCCCACGTTTCAGGTTTCTTCTTTTAGTAAATAAATGTTTTGAATTTTTTTTCAAAAAACTATGGTGGTGACACGTGTATAAACTTATGCTTAGAGTCCTCTCCATTTGTATTATAGGTAGATTACTTTATTTGTCGTGAATCTCTTTATTTTATTTTAATGTATTGAATCTATCAGGTTGGTCGGCTTCTGATACTGAGTGACGTGGTCCACTTTAATCGATCGGTACAAATAAATGAAAAATTTATTATGCTACCTTATAAACTAAGAATTCATAAGTTAAACACTTGAAATTTAGAGTCAAACTTTTTATGTGAAAAAAATAAAACAATAAATAAAAATATTAAAAAATATATAAATAATCAAATGTATATTAGAAAAATTATTTGAAGCAATAAAATTAATATATGTGTCAATATATTATTTGTATGAAACCTCAAAACAAAATTATAACCAAGTTGTAGTAAATAATATCTAAAATATATGAAAAAACTTTGTAGATGTGCACAAATGAATTGATAATCTAAATTAATGGCTTGAGTTACTATTGTAGATTTTAATTTAATATTGAAATTAATGATATAATAAATTTATTGATGATAATTTTAATTTGTAAATGCGTTTTTGTATTTAGTATCAAGTTTGTTAGTCATAAATAATTTATTATTATATTGGAGTTATTGATTGTTATAATAATTATTAATGACTGAATTAATAATTATTAATGCCTGAAATAATAATTATTAATTATTTTAATTTTGAAATTAATGCTTATATGAAATTATTATTGTAAAATATTAAATTTGATTTGATAAAATTAATTATATAAATAATATCTTAACAAAATGCATAAAAGAAAGAATGAATAATATTAATAACACTATAATAAAATCATTAAACAATGTAAACTAATTTTAGAGGTCAAAATAATTACTTACTATTTGATTAAATTAGAGACAATTTTATAAACTTAAAAAAAACTATTGATATTCAAAAGTAGTTTCTATTATTAATAGAAATTTATAAAATAATTTCTAAATTGATATCTAACTATTAGCTATCAAGATTTTAGTTACTTACTACTTTATATTTTAAATTAGTCTCTATTACTACTTTATATTTTAAATTAGTCTCTATTAGTCTTGTAGAGATTAATTTATAATATGAAATATTAGTAGCTAAATCCTAGGTAGCTAATTTAGATACCAATTTAGAAATCATTTTATAAATTTTTATTAATAATAGAAATCACTTTAAATACGAATATTTTTTTAATATCTAAAATAGTATCTAATTTAGTTAATATAATTATTATTTTTTTCTAAATTTAGTTGTTATTTAATATTTTTTTAAGTATAATAATGATAAATAATGTTAAAAATGTAGACTAAAATGTGAAATGATAAATTAATCCTGAATAAATGAACACTAAAATACGAGTTTAATTTACATTTACATATATGTATTTTATTTATTTAATTATAATAACTAGAGTCCTTTAGATCATGAAACATATAAAATACAAGTTATTGCTGCAAATTTTTGTATAGATAAATAATTCAATATTGATTTATGATTTTTTTTTAAAATATTAAAGATGTAAAACAGTTAAAAGAGGATGTTATTCTAATTTTGTAACTTTTTTGGGTCTCCATAATCATACATTTGTACCATGTTTTATAAAATGTTAGTTCATAATAATGTTCTTTGAATAATATTTTTTTTAATCGAAAATAAGTGAAAGTGTTATCATAAACGTTTTGATTATTGAATATTGTTACTCTTTATACCCAACCACCAAATTATTGAGTTTTGTTATTGGTTTGTTGATAGGAGAATATATTGACAAATAGATATATTTATAGGTGGTAAAATGTAAATAAATCACTATAATTATGTAATGTATAGGTTGTTTAGGTCACATGGGTCATTTAAATGTTAATATAAATTACTATTTGTTTGACATGCAAATGATCTATTCATGTAAAATTTTTATGGATGAATTATAATGGTGTGTGACTAGTTTAAGATTCTTTACAAGTGAATAATGACGTCGCATAAATCAAAAATAATTAATGTCATCACATTAATCAATGTAATTTGGATTGTTGTGCGCATTAAAATGTGAAATTAGGTGACACGGATATTTCATGCATTGAAGTTGATATTTTATGCACGTGGTTCAAAGTAAAGAGACGTGTATTTGTACAAGTACATCAATTATCCAATGACAAAGGTCAAGTGAGTCAATTATCTACATATTACCATATATAAAATATGTCGATTTTATATGCGGATATGAATACAAGGTAAGATAATGACATGCAATGTCATCATGTTCACAATTGAAACAAAACATCACTCATAGTTTTGAATTTGTAACTTTATACATTCCTTAACACAAAAACAACTCAACATGCAAAAAAATTCTACTACATTTATGGTAAGTTTAACATCACTAAAAAAATAAGGTATATAATTATCCTATAATGAAAAATAGGTGGATCATGACACATCCAAATTATATGGCATGAATTAGCAGAATTTTTAGTAAATAGTGTTGCATATTGATTATTAGCTAAAAAAGAATAAAATTACCAAATGGAAGAATTGTATAAATTGTCTTAAAAAACTAAAAAATAATATACCACCTATTTATATACTATAGTAGTTTGTTGATAATGTGAGTATGAAAATAACGTAAAAAAAATAATTAAAAAGACTTTTAAAGAAAGAATAAAGAATTTAAAGGATATGGAAGAAGAAATTAGAAAATTGATTTGTAAATTTAAGAAAATATAATAAAAAAATATTTTAAAAGTTTCTAGAAAACTTTAGAAGTTTATTTTTTTTAAGAATAATTATTCAACTAACAAAATGCATAAACTCACAAAAGCAAATTATTAAAGGAGGAAGAGAATTTACTGTTATTGTACTCCACTTATCTTAGAATCTATTCTTCTAATTTTTTTCATATTTTTTTAAGATCTAAATTATTTCATTTTAAAAATAATTCAAAATAACCAAATTATATATTTATCTTTGGAACTAGTTTTTTATTTATTTTCAACATCTTTATATTTATGCCATACTTGAATAATTTCATTTATCTTATATTTATTTTAAGTTTAATTATATATATATTAATTAATTATTAAAAGTATTTAGGGTCAATCTCCATGTAAAAGTCCTAATACACAAGTAATTTTAAAAATATTGTGGGGGGTAAGATCCCTTAGATGAAAGAAGGAACTCATTTGATTTGTATTTTAAAAATAGTAATTACAAAAAGTTGTGTTATTACTTAAGATTTCCTCAAAAATATTTTGATTAAAAAGATAAAATACATTTTTGTTCAGTTTAAAATATAATTTTTTTTTAAATAAACCCTTATTAAATTATTTATTGTCTCAAGAAATGAAATATTTGAATAAAATTACACATTACACCTATCTGTAACAATATTTTTTATCAATCAAAGACAATTTAGTCCTTCTAAAAATTCATAATTCCTAAAATTAAGAATTCATAGGAATAATTATTCTTGAGAATGAAAAGATTCTCTGGTGCCAAATGAGATGGTTCAGTGGTATCTGAAACTGTATGTTACTTAAACTGTATTTCACTTTTGATTTACTTAAACTGTATGTTAAATAAATAGATATTATGGTTTAAGTATTTTGATTAGTTATTTTTAATATTATTGTGGTTCGCAGTGTGAAAGAAGTATAATATATTTAAATTTAGTGGCATTTTACTGGGAAAGAAAAAGCAGGAGATAGAAAAAAAGTAAAAAGGAAGTGTTAGAAGGGCTAAAGTAAAAAAGTTGATATATAATATTTAATAGTTTAAACCTAAGAATAAAAAAAGAGAGAAGAAAAAGTCTGACAGCTTCTCTGCTAAGTATGCAGGAGAGACATTATCTCTGATGGTTGAGATTAATATAAAATGTAAAATAAAAAATAAGAAATAAAAAGTTAATGTTAAAAAAAATCCAAATAAGCATCCGCTGCTTCGAAAAGGCAGAGGGTCCCACCGTGGCTTATTGGTGAGAGAAGAAGCGTGAGATGCACCGTGCGATAGTTCCAAACATATGAGCCTCAGCACAGTGGAAGACGACACCGTTTGGAAGGCCATTGAAAAAACCAACACAAAGTGGTCGTATATAAAGAAGCAGCAAGGGGATTAGGAGGAGAGACAGAGGAAGGACGGTAAAACAACAAACCAAACCAAAACCCAAATTCTTTTTTGCACAGACACACACTTCCCTTTCCGGTTCGTCTGGTCTCGGCCCGGCTCACCGCAGGACGCACCGGAGCGACGACGACGTTCGTGGATGGCTTTTTGGACTTTTCACTCGGCTTGTCTCTGACACAGCCACTCGGGGCGGCGCCTCCTAAATGTCTATGATTGAAACCCCCGCCGTCCACCACCTCAGCGGGGGCCCCACCGATCACCACCGTCACTCCTCCAAACGAAAACTCGACGAAGAAGATGACGGAGATTTCTCGGACTTAGTCTGTGTGAGGATGCGGAAAGAGGAAGCGGTGAATTCGTGGTCTGGCTCCTCCGGCGCCGCCGGAAGCGGCTGTTCCGCGGCCTTGCAGAAGCAGCGATCGCACATCCAGTTCTTTGTGCGAATGATGTCGGCCGGAAACACGATTGTGATGCAGGCCTTCCCCGAAGACAGCGTGAAATCGATTCACGAGCGTATCCAAAGCATGAAGGGAATCCCGGTGTTTGAACAGAGGCTAATTTATCGAGGCAAGCAGCTTCAGTGGGAGCAGACTCTCGCCGAGTGTTCCATTCAAAACGACGCCAATCTTCAACTCGTTGGTCGTATGCGCAGTACTGAACACCCTCAAGCATGGCAAATTATCAACGACATGGTTTCCCTCGTGTATCGACTCTGCTGTGGTGAGGCTGTTCCCGATTCCTTGAAGACTATCAAGGGGTTAATCACCAATTACTTGAGCATGACTCCGAGGATTGACAACGAATCTGCTTCTGGGTATTTTCAGATTTTCATGTCTTCTTCTGCTCCTGACGTGCTTGTTATGCTCTATGTGTCCCCCTATGCAGGTAACAAGGAATGTGCTGATTCTTGTGTTAGGCACTTTTTGAGTGCTTGCCGGAATACCTTGTCTAAGGCATTGCATGGGCAGTGTGCGTGTGTGGTGTTGGAGTTTTGTAAATTGCTTAGGAGAGTGGGATGTAATGACCCTTTGTATCTCTATTGTCGGAGTACCTTTGGGTCCTTGTTGGAAACTGCTGGGGTTTCCTACGCTGGTTCTGATAATGCTAAGGGGTTGGTTTTGATTAAGGACATTTTCCCCTTTGTTTTTGAGCTTGCTAATTGCTTGTTGATGGACTTGGAGTCGAGTATGCAATCCCCCACGGCCGAGGGGCCTTTGTCTAATGATATTGTGGATTTTACTGCCTTCTTATTGCCTTTGAGAACTGGAATCAAGGAGCAACAAGCTGTCAACGGTTCTATGGCTGAAGACAAAAACAATAAGGATCTCTTGCACGCCAAAGAGATTGAATATCTTCACTGTTTGTACATTCAGTTATTGAACAAAATCGACCAGTGCCTTCAAAAAATTGACCAGAGCTTGGTTGGCCAGGAAATGATGGAAGGTGATGATCTTTATACTGCGTGGTCTCATTATCTTTCCATCTTGAAGGAGTTGTATCAAATTTCTAAGCTTTATGATGGTGCTGAAGATAAGCTTTGGAGTGTTTTGAGGCTACATAAAAGTGTTCTGTGTCTGTTGATTGTTCGATATGCAAAGAGAACTGATGAGCATCAGTGGATTCTGGAGCATAGGTGTGTGACCAATTTTGAGTCTAGAAGGCATTTGGCCATGATGATGTTCCCAGAGGTCAAAGAAGACTATGAGGAGTTGCACGAGATGCTTATTGACAGGTCTCAGTTGTTGGCTGAGTCTTTTGAATACATAGCACGTGCTGAGCCTGAATCTCTACATGCTGGCTTATTTATGGAATTCAAAAATGAGGAAGCTACTGGCCCAGGCGTACTAAGGGAGTGGTTTCTTCTGGTATGCCAAGCAATATTCAACCCACAAAATGCTCTTTTTGTGGCGTGCCCAAATGATCGAAGGAGATTTTTCCCTAATCCTGGTAAGTTTCTCCTGTATTCTGAATTGATTCTTTTTATTTTCAATAACTTGGATGGTTATGATTTACAAAATGACCTTTATTAAGATTATAAAATATGTTGAGTCTTAATATGATCTATATTTACATGATGCTCCTTCTGTTAACCTCCGATTACTCATCACTCATTGGTTTTCCTTAAATGAAATGTGCTCCTATATTGTGAAATCCCTGGATGATCTCCATTGTCTTGTAGGTCTACTATGCTTCAATTTATTTGATTGTGCAGGGGACTATACTTAAAAGTGTGAACTTTGGTACATACATTGGACAGGACATGACATGACATAGTTAATGTCTTAAACGAGGACTTTGAGAAAATATATGCAAGCACGAGAGGAACTCAAACTGAAAATTAAATGAGTAGTATAACAAGAGATCTAACTGAGAATACAGATTTGTATATTCTTCTTCCTATGATTATGGGCAGCACAAAATATTATTAAGAGACATCATTTTACAATGCAAAATCTCTTACAAGGAAAACCACAAAACAAGAAGTTGAATTATATCTTTAACAAAAGGTGTATTCCAAACAATTTGCTAAGTTACACTTTTTATATGGTTAATGAACCTCAAATAATAATACGGAGAGGCATTTTTTTCTAATGTCTTATATGGTTGGATATTTTTTTATAATCTAGTGTTGAGTCGACTAATCATGTGTCTTGCCCAATGAAAGGATAACTTCTTAAATTTTTAGAAATATTCACTTATTTTTTGAAATTTCTTTCAAGAAGCAAATATAAATATCAATTATTTATTTGGAATAAGCTAAATTAAACACACCTAGTGAGCAATGTCTAACTCATGTCAGTGTTAGACATAAAACGAGAGGGAGTCCTTGCTTCATACCTCGATGAAAAGGTGATGCCTAACAATACATTCCATGAAGCTCTAATCGAATGCTTCCCTGATATAAAAACTCTTTAAATTTCACTTTGAGGGGATCCAGGGAGGGTAAATGTATGCCTGCAGCCTTTACCCCTAAGGGAATGGAGTGTTTCCAGGATTTGAATCGTGATCTCTGGGTAATGAATCGTAAACCTTCTATGCTAGGATGGATGTTGCTGAAAAACTATTTTACATATGAAAATGAAATTGGATAATATTCATTTTAAACTATTCAACCATTATCTAATGCACCATGGGTCATAGGTATAAGTAAAACTTATCAACCACATCATGAAATTATGAGAAAAGGTGAGCATATTTGGTTTTATGTGAGGACGGTCTATGTAGAAGACATTTATCTTTTACGAAGATTGATGGAATGGTACTAAATCAAATAAAGAAACTTACATGTGGCTTTTATTGGCCTGAGAGTGCCAAAAGTAGTGTTGAGGAAGGAAAGGTGTTTGTGTTATTTTGGCTGTACAAGACATGTATGATGAGGTAATTACTAATGTGAGAACTCCAATAGGCAAGACAGATTTTTCTTTAAGGATAAGGTTATCTCAAGCCTAAAGAGTTTACTTGTTTAATCTAGCTTCGGAAGTGCTTGCCAGGGACACACTAAAGACTTTCCCTAATGATGATATAGTTTTGATAGAGGAATCGAGGAGAGTAGACAACCACTTAAACTTTGGAGCAGACGCTGTAAACAATGTGTTTTCAATTAAGCAGGAGTAAGGTGACTTTACGTTTTACTGAGGAACAAGACTTGGAAGTAAAAAGGAGTGAAAGTATCATACTTAATGTTTCTGAGTTTTGGATTACTGAAATGGAGAAAGACATTGGTAGCTAAATTCCAAGGCAAGTTTTATTGTATTGTTATAGACTGACTATACTTTACGGTAGTGAATGTTGAATATTAAATGAACAGCAAGAGAAAAGGGTGGGAATGATAGAAATGAGAATGTTAAGATGGAATGATAGAAATGAGAATGTTAAGATGACGATCGGCTGATTGCCGATCGCACTGCTGTGCCCACCTTGGTGTTCTCCTTTTTTAACACACACGCACCACTGTTCTCCTCTTTTTTATTATCACAGTGCTCTTCTCTTTTATTCTTGCTGCCTTTTATAATGGCTTCAACTTATTAGTTATTTTATGTATGAACATTTTATGAATTATGAACTTATTTTCTGTTGTGTTATGTATTAAATATTATTTTTCATATGTTAGTAACTCTTATGAGTCTAGTTACGGTCCTCGAGTTAATATACTCGAGTTACGATCTTTTATCTCCTTTTCCATCTTCTTACGATTTACGAGTTTGACAACATTGGTTGCTTGTTGCTTGGTTTGTGTTCAATATTTTCTATGTTGCTTTATATCTTGTATTCATTGTAATCATTATAGCATTTATAGATAATGATTTTAGCTTATATTTTTGTGTACTTGTTTGCAGCATCTAAGGTACATCCTCTGCACCTTGAGTACTTCAGCTTTGCTGGTCGAGTTATTGCATTAGCTTTGATGCATAGGGTGCAAGTGGGTATTGTTTTTGATCGTGTGTTTTTCTTGCAATTGGCGGGAAGCTATATTGCTTTAGAGGATATCAGGAACGCCGACCCTTGTCTGCATACTAGCTGCAAGCAAATATTGGATATGGATGCTGATTTCATTGATTCAGATGCATTAGGACTGACATTTGTTAGAGAGGTGGAGGAATTAGGACAGAGGAAAGTGGTTGAGCTCTGCCCTGGGGGGAAAAACGTTGTAGTTGATAGTAAGAACAGGGATAAGTATGTTGAACTTCTTATACAGGATCGCTTTGTAACATCCATATCTGAGCAGGTATCACATTTTGCCAAAGGTTTTGCTGATATTCTTTCAAACTCCAAGCTCCAGCAGTACTTCTTCCAAAGTTTAGACCTTGAAGATCTTGATTGGATGCTGCATGGGAGTGAAGACACCATTTCTGTTGAGGATTGGAAAGCGCATACTGAGTATAATGGTTATAGAGAGACAGATATTCAGATATCTTGGTTTTGGGAGGTATGTGCATGCTGCTATTATTAAATCTCACGAAGTTTGTCTTTATGTTCCATCTCCTGTTTAACCGTTCTCTGCTTCCATTTTATCAACTGAACAAAATGTGTTTTATTGCCTTGGTGCTTCTTGGGAAGCATCACTGTGGTGGTTACTTTGAAGTGTCCATTTTCCCAAGGGAATTGATTTCTGTTCACTGCTGTTGGAATCCACTTTTCAACTAACCTGATCAACAATCATTCTAGCCTGCTAGAGTCCTCAACTTTGTTATTGTAAATTATTCCTTTCCTTAAGCCCTGATAAGCTCAACCTTTGATGCGCCTCATATTATTATCGGAACCTCTCTTCTGTACATTATCTCTAATTTTTGTTGCTGAAGCCTCAAACCATAATTATTATGCCTTATTTACTAGAAGACTGTTATTATTGTAGCCATGTTTTCCTTCTTTGAAACCGAACTGTCAAAGTTGTTTTATGATTGTCAGTTTTGGCCCTTTTTCTGATAGCATCTAGCTTTATACATTTTGAATATGCAGTGGTTATGCTGACTGGTAGTATCATACCAAATATATATTTTTGAATTTTTGGTAGTGCTAGCATATAATTTCATCTTTTGTTTAGTAGTCTGAATATTAATTTCCCCTGTCTCCATTTAGTTTATCAATGATCTCTTTTTAACTAAAAGATGGGTGGTTATTAATTAGTTCTAGAGTGCTTTTCAAATAACTAAGTATTTTATGATTTGTTGAGAGATGCTCAGTTTTTTTCTGTTGAAAAACACTTTTAACAGATTGTTGGGAGAATGACAGCCGATCAAAGGAAGGTTCTTCTATTCTTTTGGACATCGGTAAAATATTTACCAGTTGAAGGTTTCCGTGGTTTGGCTTCACGGCTCTACATATACAGATCCATTGAACCTGGTGATCGCTTGCCTTCATCTCATACATGTTTTTTCCGGTTGTGTTTCCCGGCTTATTCATCTATGGCTGTCATGAAAGAACGTCTTGAACTCATCACTCAAGAACACATTGGCTGCAGTTTTGGTACTTGGTGAACGAATACACCTGCAATCTGGATAGAAGTGGTTTTGACTGCACATAGAATTATCGTTGTACAGATTATAAGAGTATTCCATCTGTTCTCTAATTGGATACTGTGACAAATTTCACCAGTTCTCTATTTTCCAAAGTAGTCAAGGGTTGCAGTGCTATTGGTCTGTCAAATGTTTATATTGGATAAAGTATAAAATAAAACAGGGTTTAAAGAAGGAATATTGATCTCTCTTATGATCTAGCATTGCTATTGTAGTAAATAGCTTATTTTGTCAAGCCATGGACATGGGATAGTGGTGCTCAGGATGGATCGGGTTACGGCCTAACGGCTTGCTGCTTGCTCCCCTCCCCCAGTAGAAACAACAAACTTTAAGTTATCACAGTCTTCATCTATAAATTATATTCAACTATAACGACTAATTTTTTTGCTCATTATTATTTTGTTATCAACTTTATGCAATTGTTTAGCTATAATAGATAGTGACTGCTTTCTCAGTACTTTTGGTTTCATTCATTCCAATTCCTCAAGATAGATGGATATATTTTTAGTTGCTGCATAATTTTGTTGTCACGTATCATACTGCCGATCAGGGAGAACTGTTTATTTTATATTTTATTTTGAAATCTATACAATTATAACTTATTTTAATTTAGCATTGTAGAAAGAAATGTTTTTTTTATAATATTGTATTTTTTGGGCTTTAAGTTTTGTTTTTGAAAACAGTTTTTAATAAATATCTATTACATTATTATTTTGAGATCGAGTACGAAAATTGTAAAACGACCGCGTTTGGATCCAGTAGGGTGCAAGATAATTAGAATGAAGGCGGTGAGAAATTTAGACTAGTAATCCATGGGATTAACATATTGTGATATTGAGTTAATTGTTGCAGGAAGCCCCTTTGACACGAGGAATCACAATTTGAGAAGTTTTTTTTTCAGATAACGGTGGATGATTTTTGCTTCCGTTTTGTACGTCATTGTGATTGTGATTTCTTGGGTGGTGTACCCAAGTCTATATCTTCTGACGTTGATATAATGTCAACTTTGGTTAATTATATGGGGGTATTTCTTTATGCACCCCAAACAAATTTCTCCTTGCATCCCATTAGAAATGATTGTTTTAGTCTTTTTAAAATTGATTTTCAGATTATTCTTTCAAGAATGTTTTTGAAACATGTTTTTTTAGAATTCATGAAATATATTTCTGAAAAACATTATTCAGAACAATTTTTGGAATAAATTTTTCAAAAAACATATTATATATGTTGTGATAAGTTGAAAGTCCGATTATGTCTCTATTTTTTTTTTTAATTTTTAATTAAAGTTTTCAGTTGGATTAACAACTTCAGTTAAATAAAATTGAATACAGAATAACTTCAGTTAAATAAAATTGAACACTGAATTGATAACTTTAGTATATTTATCTTAATTAAAGTTATCGATTCGATTCACAAATTCAGTTGTTTTTTTATCTTAATTAAAGTTGATTGACAAATTCAGTTGTTTTTTTTTAAATAATTAATATTTTTTTAAATTAAAAAATGTATATGACAATAATTTTTTTTTAAATTACATGAAGTGAATAAAAATATTGTGAAAATTTATATTTTATAGATAAATAATATTAAAAAAATTAAAATTAAATTTTGTTTCCACAAAAAATAAAGTTATCTAAAATTAAGTTGGATTAAAAATAGGTTGTGTAATAAATGTAAAATATTTAGTACTTTTTAAATATTGTTAAAATTAAAATACTTTTGTTGTTTTTAAAAAATTGAAATTATGTTCGTGAAATAGCGTTTATAGTTGATACAATTATAAATAAAAGGGATGACATATAAACAATATTTAGAAAATGATAAATAAGTACAATTTATATATTATTAGAAAATAAAAATGTATGAAAAGTTGTCATCTATGAGAAGTTGTGTCACATGTGGTCTTTTTCGTTGTTTTCATGGTCGTCCTTGGGGCTATTGTTCGGATAGAAGGGTATGAGGGGGCAGAGGTGAAATGTCATTATTAGTGCCTTCGACTTCATTGTCATCACTCTGATTTTTGGACACCTGTGAAGGCATTGTTGGTTGATAATACTGCATGAATGACATTGGATTGTAGGCAAATGAGGGTTCATGGTAGAGGTTGCAAAGGGATTTGATGGACCAACAAAAAATTGTTGTTGATATGGAAATGTTGAGTAGTTGAAAGGTGGTTGATGGAATGACATGTGAAGTTGATCTCTATATCCGAACAATTAGGTCGGTTGAACACCTGGCGAACGAAAAGATTGTTGTTGAAACGATTCAACTTGAGAAAAAGATCCGATATGATGTTGATAGTGAGGTTGTGTAGTCTCCTGTGGCATATCATATTGTTTTGAAAATATGTTAATTTTGGATGAGTGAATGAAGAATAATAAATAATTTTGTAATTGAATTTACATCGTCATTGAACGATGACTATATAGGCGAGATGTAGCAGATAATATGGTTGATGTACCATTGCATGTATGTTAACTTGTCATGCAAATGGTCATTTCCGTTAAATTGATTTTCGTGAACTAGACGATTATGACGGTCATTCCACATATCTATCCATGCGACATGATATTATGACTCGTATAGATCGGTTCATCCTCTCATATCTTCTCTATGAAACTACCTACACTATTGACAACTTTAACTAAAAACTGCTCATTTTTTAAATTTTTTTTGCATTTTCCCATTTACCTAAATCTCAAAATAAAGTGCTTCATTTTCATAAAATTTCCCCAAAGCACACTTGACCTTCTAGCTCTGGGTAACTTCCTTCTTCACAATTTCACATTCTGACAAATTATAAAACTAAAATTAATAATACAACACTCATACCAATTTTCATTAGCCAAAATTGTTTACTGGTACATTAATTATTTTTAGTGAAAAATGAATAAAAAAAAGGCAGAGAAAAAGTCTTGCCAGTTAGGCCCCGTTCCTTTCTGGTTCTTTGTCGTTTTGTTTCTGTCCAAAGCTGATATATGTTCATTATTCCCTCATGCATCCGGGCTTTCTTACACAACTGGATAATTTTGATCACAATAGGTAAATTTAAAAAATTACACAAGAGTAAGTTTGTAAAACTAACTTCAAAATGAAGGAGTGGTTTCACTTCAGTCAATTTTTTTTTTTTTTGTATGAAGTCATGAAAAATTTGTGATTTTTATTTTTAGTTTTTGTTAAAGTTGTGCTTTCAAGCACGTTTTTTTAATTTTTTTTATCTTTTTAAATTGCGTATTTTTTTAGTAAATTATCCCTACACCACTATATTTTTTTTTTTAATTTCATCAATACCCTTATGAGTACGGTGGAGAGTGTTATATCTACTTTTTTATTTTCAAATTGTTTTTTCCTTTTTCTTAGAACTTATAAAGGAACAAAACAAAATTGCTTATCTTTTTGAAAAAATGTGTTTCAAAATTATGTGATGATATTGTTGGTTCAAAATTAGGATAACACCCGATCTCATCTTCCAAAATCATCCATTAACATATCCTTATTTATGTGGAGATAAAAGTTCAATGCTCCTTCCTACCCCATTGTAAATAGGACAAAAATCTACTCTCCCCATATTTCTTCTTCGTGTAATCTTATATTATTTATGAACTAAATTTTGGATCAAATAATACATATGTTCCAATTATGATGATGTTATTTATTTTCAAGATATCACATAATGTTAATAATCTCTTTCGCAATAAGTTGATAATGTAACTGAAATCATTGTTGATCTGACCACTCACAAATGCACGCTCTCTTTATAATTTACTTGGTTTTACTTCACTTGCATCCATTTCTGTCCATTTTTGTGGATATTATTGGAAATTAGATCATTACAAGGTGACAAAATTAAGCTATCACTATAAGAAAATCATTAAATAAAAACTAATTTTAGAAACCAAAATAATTAGTTACTATTTGATTAAATTAAAGAACATTTTATAAACTAAAAAAAACTATTGGTATCTAAAGTAGTTTCTATTATTAATCAAAATTTATAAAATTGTTTCTAAATTGATATCTAACCATTAGCTACCAAGGTTTTAACTACTTACTACTTTATATTCTAAATTACTCTCTATTAGTCTTTTAGAGACTAATTTAGAATCTAAAATATTAGTCTCTAGAACTTAGGTAGCTAATTTAGATACAAATTTAGAAATCATCTTATAAATTTTTATTAATAATAGAAACTACTTTAGTTATGAATAATTTTTTGTCTCTAAATTAATACCTAATTTAGTTAATATAGCGACTAATTATTTTTTGTCTTTCAATTTAGTTACTATTTAATGATTATTTTCTTGTAGTGTATACTCACAAAACAAAATTCCATGTTTAAATTCATATTAAACAATCCATAAAAAAATTCCGATGTGCAAAAATGGAGTACAAAACTAAAAAAAAAAATATCTTCACACTGGGAAACATCGAATACAACTAATTATTTTATCAATTCTCTCATTCAGGCTCAAATGATAGAATTGTTCTCTCAAACGTTATAGCTAGAAAAGAAAATGGAAGTGTTGCGACTAGAAGGGAGATATATAAGTACAAGTGTAACTGAGATTATTTAAAAATTAAGGTTGATTTTGCTTCATTTGAAATTATTGGGCAAGGAAAAATACGAATATTGATAGAGAATATATATATATATATATATATATATCATTTTTTTTAATTCATGTTGAAGTTATGTTCATTAACAACACGTTTTTCATTTTTTAAAATTGTACTTGTTATTACGAATTTTAATTATTTTTATTTAACTTTTTATAAATTTTGATAATATAATTATTTATATTCTAATTGAATATATTTTGAATAATTTAAAATATTAATGTAATCAAATAAATTTAAATTAATTTTTTAAAATAGTTAAATATTTAGTTAACTAATAAAATTACTTATATTAATTAAATTTAATTTCAAAAAATTTAAAAATATCACAAAAATATATGTTAATATTGAAATAAACTAAATGAAAGAACGTATAATTTAATGACATTGTTTTAAATAAAATTACATTCAATTAATATTAATAACTTCATTAATTAATTAAATAACTAAATATTTAATTACTTTTAGAAAAATTATTTCAAATATATTTAATTATATTAATATTTTAAATTATCTAAGAGACATTCAATTAGTATGCTAGCAAACAAGATTTCACAAAAAGTACACAATTTAAAATAACAAGAAATTAAATAAATGAATTTGATAGCACGACTTTAATAAAAATAAAATAAAAAATTATAAATCATGCGTGCACGACTTTATAAGAGACATAAAAAAAAATTACAATATAAACTGAAATAGTAGAAATCACGATTTATCAATTGTTTAATTACTTTAAAATTGATCCATTTATACCACTTATGTAAAAAGGCCTCTTATTACCTTATCCCATTGAAATTGCTAACCATATACGTACAACACCTTACTTGTGCTTGAAATAAAAGACTAAATTATGTTAAAAGTGTTCTTAATATATTTCAACTATGGAAACAAGATTACTGATATATTTTTAGGTACCAACAAATATTAGTAATATTTATTTTTCTATTTGTGTTCCGGTAATATAATGCAAATATATTAAAATAAATAAATAAATATAATGAAGCTGACACATTAGTTATTTATCAAAATCATTTATACAACATCCTTTTCTAGCCATTTGATCCAAAGCATGTCAGATGATGGAGATTTAACCATCTAATTGGTATTTTGCAGGTCCCATGTCTTTTGATTATAAGAAAATCCATGCCTAATGATACTACTTACAAAATTAGGTAGACTAAAATTAGAAAGGCAACAAGAATGATTTATTTTAGTAACGTTTCATATCAAATAATTTTTTTCTTATCTAAAAAACTTAGATTTTAAAATAATAATTAATAAATGTTTAACATGAGATGAAAAATTATATATTTGAAAACCGTGATTTCTACAAATTATGAATTTTATAAATTAAGATTATTCATCCTGTTTTTATACTCAGTGAATATAAACTTTTTTTTTCTTCGTCCATTAATCTTTTGTCTCATTCTTTTACTGTTTTAAATATTAATTAATTACATTTAAAAAAAATCACAACAGCAAGATACTCATATTTGTTTTTCCAATATCAAATATAAAAAAAATTATAATTATATAAATATAAAAAAAGATATCAAAAATATGTTATGAAACAAAGTATTAAAGAAAAATAATTAATATAAATTATTTTATTATCTAATAAATTAAAAATATTTTAGTAATTTAAAATAGAAACGAGGATAAAGATGTATATTAGAATGAATATGAAAACAAAAATAGAGACAAATTTAACATCGTTCTTATATTTCAATTAAAAAATTAAATATTATTCATAATTGTATTAAAAAAAACAAATTTTTTTCATCAAAATATGAATAGGTTCCAACAATACCCATAAAAATGAGTTTCATACTTCACATATTATTTGCATCCCAATTATTTATTATAAACTTAGCCATAAATTACCTTTTGAAAAATATTGTTATAATAATATTATTTTTTAAAAATTAAATTAAACATGGGAAATATATATATATATATATATATATATATATATATGTTCTAGTCGGTTGATCTGGGTCGTCTTTATGCGTGACTTGTCCTAACGAGCTAGGGCACCTTCGTTTTGCCTCGTCTATGAGTACCTGAAAAAGAAGAACAAAGGGGCGCCCTCACGACCGTTTGCACTCCGACGATCAAGTCAGCTAGCGAGAAACACCAAAGTGACTGAAAACTGTATGATAAACTCAATGACTGAAACTGTGTGGCTAAATTGTGTTGCCCTAATTGCCTTGTGCTCACTGTGGGGTGCTGTGAAGACAACTAGGGTTTGCGCTCTGTGTGACTATGAGAATTAGGTTAAAACTCGTGTAACTGTCAAAGCGTACCTTACTAGGGTTCTTCGTGCCCTTTATATAGGTGAAAACTAGGGTTTACCTCTGCGTTGCTTGCTATTATCTAGGGTTCCTTGGAGAAGGTCCTTGCACCGCTATTCATAGGATCTGAGCGTATCTGGCACATGGACTTCCCTTATCTGAAGTGCAATCAATAACCTTGTGGCCACTTGGGCTCTAACTTGAGCGCTGTATCTCTCGCGCCATCATACTTCGTGGGTGCCCTAACTAATCACGTGTCATGCATGCAGCCTTCCCTGGATATCTTCAATGAGCACATGGGCATTGCCACGTGCCCCTTTGACTCGATCGTTTATTCTGTGCGGAGGGTCCCACAGTGCCGCCACCCAACTTTAGGGTGATGTCTTACTTTGGGGCGATGTCTCACTTTAGCCGACGTCTTACTCAGCGACGTCTTACTCGGCGACGTCTTACTCGGCGACGTCTTACTCGGCGACGTCTTACTTCTGCGCGACGCTTCTCTTGGGCGATGCCTCTCTTGGGTGACGTCTTGCTTAGGCGATGGGCGATGACCCATCTTGGCGGTGACACATCTCGGCGATAACCGATTATGTATACTGCAGAACGCCGCTTCTACATACGGCGACTACGTTGACTTCTTGACCACCTTTCTCTTGTCCACGTCATCACTCCTGATGACCTGGTCGGTACACAAGCCCCCCAGTCTTGAGCTGATAACATGTTTTCAGCAAAAAGACTAAGAAGTTCACTGTTCCATTTTCTTCTTCAATATATATAAATGTGCGCATGGTTTCGCTTTTATCTGTTGTGTAATCATCCGATATAACTGACTAACTCTTGCTTTAAAGAAATCGACTTAGCGCCAACTGGTGCTTAGCTATGTGAAAATCAACTTAATGGGCAGTAGGCGTGGGTCAGCCTTAGTATCTAAAATCTAGCTCGCCTGATCTGCCAAGTGACATGCGCACTTCTATGTCATCGCCTCAAACTCTGCTAACTTAGTTCTCGCCGTGTACTTCTTCTTCCGAGTCTCAACCACAAAGCCATAGGCTTCCAAGGATGCTATTTTCCTCTTAACTGCCAAGGCGTCCTCTGCGGAGCTGCCTCATACCTTGAGTTATCAACTTTGCTCATTCTGGGAGGGGAACTGCCTTTAACGGATCCCCCGAGCCTTTAATCTGAAACAACTTGATCTTGACCATTGTTCCCTCATCTGGGGTAGAGCTGCCTTTCGGATCCTTCTCTACCTACAACGATCTAGGTCGTGAAGTGTCCTACCTCAGCCACCTTGTGACTTCTTCCACCCTGATAACTTATATGTTGTGCGATCACCTGACAACTTGGTTGGTTTTTACTCAACCCAATTAACTTAGCACAAACTGATGCTTAATTTCCTGGAAATCAACTTACCTTGAACAAACGGTTAGTCTGTAGCAATAACATTTGACACGAAATTACTTACTAAGTAGTAGGCGGGAGTCATTTTTAGTATCTGAAATCTCGCTTGCCTGATCTGCCAAGTGACATGTGTATTCCTAGGTCATCGCCTAAAACTTTGTTGGCCTGGTTCTGACTGAGGACTTTCGAACTTGCCTCAATTTGCTTAAGCAAAGAGGTCTTGTATTCTGTTCTTGCCTAGCAAATAGGTCTTGTATTCTGTTCTTGCCTGAACTCACTCGAGGGTGAGGAGGACTTTTTCTGGTGCCTCAATTTGCTTAAGCAAAGAGGTCTTGTATTCTGTTTTTTCCTGAACTCACTCGAGGGTGAGGAGGACTTTCTCTGGTGCCTCAACTTGCCTAGGGGCTACCTTTTCCCTGGATGCACTGAGGACTTTTAATCTCATCTTGCCTGAACTCACTCGAGGGTGAGGAGGACTTCTGATTTGTTCTCGCCTAAACTCGTTCTTGGCGAGTATGACTTAAAACTTAACTTTCACCTCTGATTGCCAGGTGGTGACAAGGACTTAAAAACTTTATACTTGTGCCTCCGATCGCTAGGTGGCGATGAGGACTTAAAAACTTCATACATTTGCCTCCGATCGCCAGGTGGCGATGAGGTCTTAAAACTTTATACTAGTGCCTCCGATCGCCGAGTGGCGATGAGGACTTAAAACTTAACTTGTGCCTCCAATCGCCAAGCAGCGATGAGGACTTGAAACTTATACTCGTTTGCCTCCGATCGCCAGGTGGCGATGAGGTCTTAAAACTTTATACTAGTGCCTCTGATCGCCGAGTGGCGATGAGGACTAAAAACTTATCTTGTGCCTCCAATCGCCGAGTGGCGATGAGGACTTAAAGACTTTATACTAGTGCCTCCGACTGCTGAGTGGCGATGAGGACTTAAAACTTATCTTGTGCCTCCAATCGCCGAGTGGCGATGAGGACTTAAAGACTTTATACTAGTGCCTCCGATCGCCGAGTGACGATGAGGACTTAAAACTTATCTTGTGCCTCCAATCGTCGAGTGACGATGAGGACTTAAAAACTTGACTTTCACCTCCGATTGCCAACTGGCGATGAGGGCTTAAAACTTAACTTTCACCTCCGATCGCCAACTGGTGATGAGGGTTTAAAACTTAACTTGTGCCTCCAATCGCCGAGTGGCGATCAGGACTTAAAAACTTGACTTTCACCTCCGATCGCCAACTGGCGATGAGGGCTTAAAAACTTTATACTTGTGCCTCCGATCGCTAGGTGGCGATGAGGACTTAAAAACTTCATACGTTTGCCTCCGATCGCCAGGTGGCGATGAGGTCTTAAAACTTTATACTAGTGCCTCCGATCGCCGAGTGGCGATGAGGACTTAAAACTTAACTTGTGCCTCCAATCGCCAAGCAGCGATGAGGACTTGAAACTTATACTCGTTTGCCTCCGATCGCCAGGTGGCGATGAGGTCTTAAAACTTTATACTAGTGCCTCTGATCGCCGAGTGGCGATGAGGACTAAAAACTTATCTTGTGCCTCCAATCGCCGAGTGGTGATGAGGACTTAAAGATTTTATACTAGTGCCTCCGACCGCCGAGTGGCGATGAGGACTTAAAACTTATCTTGTGCCTCCAATCGCCGAGTGGCGATGAGGACTTAAAGACTTTATACTAGTGCCTCCGATCGCCGAGTGACGATGAGGACTTAAAACTTATCTTGTGCCTCCAATCGTCGAGTGACGATGAGGACTTAAAAACTTGACTTTCACCTCCGATTGCCAACTGGTGATGAGGGCTTAAAACTTAACTTTCACCTCCGATCGCCAACTGGTGATGAGGGTTTAAAACTTAACTTGTGCCTCCAATCGCCGAGTGGCGATGAGGACTTAAAAACTTGACTTTCACCTCCGATCGCCAACTGGCGATGAGGGCTTAAAAACTTTATACTTGTGCCTCCGATCGCTAGGTGGCGATGAGGACTTAAAAACTTCATATGTTTGCCTCCAATCGCCAGGTGGCGATGAGGTCTTAAAACTTTATACTAGTGCCTCCGATCGCGAGTGGCGATGAGGACTTAAAACTTAACTTGTGCCTCCAATCGCCAAGCAGCGATGAGGACTTAAAACTTAACTTGTGCCTCCAATCGCCAAGCAGCGATGAGGACTTGAAACTTATACTCGTTTGCCTACGATCGCCAGGTGGCGATGAGGTCTTAAAACTTTATACTAGTGCCTCCGATCGCCGAGTGGCGATGAGGACTAAAAACTTATCTTGTGCCTCCAATCGTCGAGTGGCGATGAGGACTTAAAGACTTTATACTTTAAAACTTTGGACTGAATGCATGCGATCTGAACCTGCCCCAAATTACACAAGGACGACAAAGTTTTCTCTTCGAAAACTTAAAATGACAAGCATGCAAACTCAATAACTGGGAAACTTTGATAAATTGGATATTAACTTATGATGAACATACCTGTTATCTGATTGATTATCTGGCTGCAACGCCTACTTCTGGCGATACTTTGTTCTAGTGATACCTGTTCTTGGCATCGCTATCTTGGCGACGCCTTGTCTTGGCAGTGCCTTGTTCTGGCGACGCCATCTTGGTCCTTTTCTTTGATCTTTGATTTTACATGGAAGGGAAAAACTAAGGCAAATGTATCTTAATCTCTTCTCGCCTACACCCGCTCACGGCGAGGAAGGTCTTTTTAAACTCTTCTCGCCTACACTCGCTTACGGCGAGGAAGGTCCTCTTTAAACTCTTCTCGCCTACACTCGCTTACGGCGAGGAAGGTCTTCTTTAAACTCTTCTCGCCTACACTCGCTTACGGCGAGGAAGGTCTTTCTCAACTTTTCTCGCCTACACTCGCTTACGGCGAGGAAGGTCTTTCCAAACTCTTCTCGCCTGCGCTCGCTCACGGTGAGGAGGACTAAAAAACTTCACACTTGTGCCTCCGATCGCCATCTGGCGATGAGGACTTAAAACATTATGCTTTAAAACCTTGTACTGAATGCATGCGGTCTGAATTTGCCTTAAATTAAACAAAGACGATAAAGTTTCTTTCCAAGTGCTTAAAAACGATGAGCATGCAAACTTAACAACTGGGAAACTTTAGTAACTTTTCGAAACCTTCTTTATTGGGTGACCTCGTTCAAAACCCTTCTCAGGGGAAAAAGAGTGCCCCTTGAAAAACTGTTTTAACTGAAACTACTTTAAACTGTTCAAGTTAATCGCTACTTACCATGCTTTAACTGGTAACTAGTATAATTCTGGGGCCCACCTTACGTGGCCCAATATAGTTGTTCAGACCATCGACGTCTGATCTCTCCCTATGTTGGCGAGGTCCGATTTCGATCCCTGACGTCGATATCCGAGGACAAGTCTGTACACAAGCCCCCCAGTCTCGAGCTGTAACTTTGTTTCAGCGAAGAGACTATTGATTGCTCAGGTGGCTAACAACAGTTTTTCAGGGGTAGGTGATAACCCAGTAAACCTCAACTACCTTGGGCCAATGTACGCCTTAATTAATTGTTGGTAATATAACTGACAACTTTATCAACGTAATGCATTTGGAAAGTTTTATCACCTTTCTTACACATCTTCCCCTGAGATTAGGGGTGACCTGAGCACCTGACTCGAGGCCGATCTCTACACCAAGTCTGCCCTTAAACGACATTTGGCAACTTAGAGTATATGACTTGAGTGTTGGCTTACACACTAAGTCTACTTTTAACATCTTTGCAGTGCAACTCTACCCCCACAGGGTTATCTTTACTGGATTAAGCAAAACAATCTTAGCCATGACTAGCTACGATTCTGGGTACCCGAGTTCAGAGTCTTATTGAGCCTGGGTCGTTCCATCTGAATCACCTTACTGCCCCTCCAAAGGGAGATTTTACTAGGGTTCGCTATCAACCTTACTGCTCCCCAAAGGGAGATTTTACTATGGTTCGCTATGAACCTTACTGTTTCTCGACCTTGGTGTATGAAGGCAAGGGATAGGTTTTCATAACTAACCACAACCTTGTTGTATGGAATTAAGGGGAGTTTAACTGCAAACTGGGTTGTTCAACCTTGGCGTTCTCACTTGTGGGGGGAGGCGTTCTCTACGAACCTGCCTTTCCACTCACGAGACCTCTAACGCAAGGAAAACAAGTTCTTCACTGCATTGTACAAAACTCGCGAATATATAATATCACAACAAACTTAACAAATAATAATCATTTATCTTCGGAAATAACATCACAACAGATAAAATATCTCTTTGTCTTTTATCTCTAGAATAATGTTACAACGGATAAAATATCTCTTTATCTTTTATCTCTAGAATAATATCACAACAGATAAAATATCTCTTTATCTTTTATCTCTAGAATAATATTACAATAGATAAAATATCTCTTTATCTTTTATCTCTAGAATAATATCACAATAGATAAAATATCTCTTTATCTTTTATCTCTAGAATAATATCGCAACAGATAAAATATTCCATTATCTTTTATCTTCATAATAATACCATAACAAATATAATATCACAACAAATAAAATATTTCTTTATCTTTTATCTTTGGAATAATATCGCAACAGATAAAATATTCCATTATCTTTTATCTTCATAATAATATCACACCAGATAAAATATTTCTTTATCTTTTATCTTTGGAATAATATCGCAACAGATAAAATATTCCATTATCTTTTATCTTTATAATAATATCACAACAAATATAATATTACAACAAATAAAATATTTCTTTATCTTTTATCTTTGGAATAATATTGCAACAGATAAAATATCCCATTATCTTTTATCTTCATAATAATATCATAACAAATAAAATATTTCTTTATCTTTTATTTTTGGAATAATATCGCAACAAATAAAATATTCCATTATCTTTTATCTTTAGAATAATATCGCAACAGATAAAATATTCCATTATCTTTTATCTTCATAATAATATCATAACAAATATAATATCACAACAAATAAAATATCTCTTTATCTTTTATCTCTAGAATAATATCACAATAGATAAAATATCACAACAAATAAAATATTTCTTTTATCTTTGTTACCTTTTCTGGGCTGACTAACATCTGGGTTGAGCTCACGACTCACCTCTTGTGCCCAAACACCGAGATGACCTGGTGTTGCGAATTCTCTAGGTGGGGAGGCAGCCTCAGGCTCGTCTACATTACGTCATCCACAGCGTAACTCCTCGTTGGCACGGTGGAGCTCATCGTTTTTTGCCTGCGTGCGCTCTTGCTTCGCTTTCGATGCTGCCATTGCTTCCTGCAGCCCTTGCATCATGCCCATGAGTTGTTGCATGGTCATCTCTTCACTCCTAGCACGTGCATGTCTGGTGGTCATGCCTTTCTGGAGATCCTCTCGACTTATCTGGGCTTCGCAAACTGGAACTGAAAACTTGTGTGGTGGAACCGATGTTTATTTCGGCCCCACGGTGGGCGCCAGATGTTCTAGCCGGTTGACCCGGGTCGCCTTTATGCGTGGCTTGTCCTAACGAGCTAGGGCACCTTCGTTCTGCCTCGTCTATGAGTACCTGAAAAAGAAGAACAAAGGGGCGCCCTCGCGGCCGTTTGCACTCTGACGATCAAGTCAGCTAGCGAGAAACACCAAAGTGACTGAAAACTGTATGATAAACTCAATGACTGAAACTGTGTGGCTAAATTGTGTTGCCCTAATTGCCTTGTGCTCACTGTGGGGTGCTGCAAAGACAACTAGGGTTTGCGCTCTGTGTGACTATGAGAATTAGGTTAAAACTCGTGTAACTGTCAAAGCGTACCTTACTAGGGTTCTTCGTGCCCTTTATATAGGTGAAAACTAGGGTTTACCTCTGCGTTGCTTGCTATTATCTAGGGTTCCTTGGAGAAGGTCCTTGCGCCGCTATTCCTAGGATCTGAGCGTATCTGGCACATGGACTTCCCTTATCTGAAGTGCAATCAATAACCTTGTGGCCACTTGCGCTCTAACTTGAGCGCTGTATCTCTCGCGCCATCATACTTCGTGGGTGCCCTAACTAATCACGTGTCATGCATGCAGCCTTCCCTGGATATCTTTAATGAGCACGTGGGCATTGCCACGTGCCCCTTTGACTCGATCGTTTATTCTGTGCGGAGGGTCCCACAGTGCCGCCACCCAACTTTAGGGCGATGTCTTACTTTGGGGCGATGTCTCACTTTAGCCGACGTCTTACTCGACGACGTCTTACTTCTGCGCGACGCTTCTCTTGGGCGATGCCTCTCTTGGGCGACGTCTTGCTTAGGCGATGAGCGATGACCCATCTTGGTGGTGACACATCTCGGCGATAACCGATTATGTTTACTGCAGAACGCCGCTTCTACATACGGCGACTACGTTGACTTCTTGATCACCTACCTTTCTCTTGTCCACGTCATCACTCCTGATGACCTGGTCGGTACAATATATATATATATATATATATATATATATATATATATATATTATTTTTATATTGTTACACAACTTCTACCTGTTTGAAACTGGGTGAGAAACACATAAAAAGGAGAGAACATCGATAATTTAATAAAATATACGACTGAATACATATTTAAGTTACGTTAAAGTCTTTTAAAAAAAACAAATATCATTTTGAAAAGATGTGTCTTGTAAAGTTTCAATTATGTTAAAGGTAACTGAAATACATTGCACCCTTTTATTTAGGCCATCTACAATCTATTTTTTTTCCTTTAGAATTATTAAATTACGTCCACTTGTATACATAATTTATTTTCTTCTTTCAATTTAAGCATTCAAACCTTCCAATTTAGAACCTTCAAATTTTTTGATCCCACTAATAATAATCTTATTTCACAAATAAAAATGTCCTATACAACTATATAAATATAAAATACAAGATAAATAATTAACTTTGTATTTTTAAAATAAGAACTTATGCATTGTCTCACTTAAAAGTTAAACAGCTGATGTTTATAGAAGCTACGTGAAACATATTTTTAACTTGGAATGATAAATCTAAAATTCATAAATTATGTTCTACAAAGTATATTCCAGAAACATTCCGAAAAGAATAATCTTAAAGTTATTTTTTTAAAAAAATAAAACAGTCTTTTCAAAATAAAATGAGATGGAGGAAAAATTTGTTGGGTGCAGAAAATAAACATCCACTATTATTTGGCAGTTTCTTCCTCCACCCCCTACATTTTTCTTCCTGCACCCCACAATGTTGTAAATTCTGAAACTGACCTTCATCTGTTATTTGAAATCGGAATATGGGAGTGTGTTACGGATTCATAGTGAATCATGTTTCTTTCTGGATGAGGAGATGTTCCGAAAGTAAAATTTGCATAAATTGTTGATTTTTGAATTGTTGAATCTGGAAGTCTAATTTCTATTACGGATTGGAAGATGCAGAATGATTTTTTTCAATTATGAATTTATGAATCCAGAAAGTATATTTTGAATTACGGATTGGCAGAATGATTTTTTCAATTATGGATGTTTTGCATCATTTTCTTATTTTGGATTAACACTGTCATTCATGTACTACCGGAAGCACCAAGTTGAAAGATTACCAGACGTGCCGATCCAAAATTTTAGTAGAAGTGCCAATCCAAAAATTTATCGGATTTCATAATCCGGAATACAAAAAAAATAAATGTACAGTTTTATATAGAAACAGTTTTATCTTTGCACAACCTTGTGAGGTGCAGGAAGAAAAATGTAGGCGTGCAGGAAGAAAATGTCCTATTATTTTATCTATTTGGGCTTTTATTATTATGGGTCAAGCCTATACAGTGTGATCCGACCCATAAAAAGATTCCGATCCACTCGAGCTTGTGCTATAAATGAGAACCCAGCCCCAGAAGGTAACATAATTCACAAAGCAGCGTTTACAAGTTAAAGGCCCTTAGAAGGGAAAAAAAGTAGAAGAGAGAAGGAACAGTTACGAGTCACGTGCGCACCATGAAACCTCTCCAGTGCCTTATTCTTCTGATGTTTGTTCTCTTCGCTTCCGCGGTTGCGAGGAAGAACATTGCGAGCGGAGGGTGGAGCCCCATCAAGAACATCAGCGACCCTCACGTAACGGAGATAGCAGATTACGCCGTTACGGAGTATGCTAAGCGATCCGGTCACAAACTGAAGTTGGAGAAGGTGATAAAGGGTGAGACTCAGGTAGTTGCAGGGGTCAACTACCGCCTTACCCTCGCCGCCACCGACGGTTCTTCCTCCAACAACTACGAGGCAATTGTGTGGGAGAAAGTGTGGCAGCATTTCAGGAACCTCACTTCCTTTACCCCTGTTCATGCTTAATGCTCTGTTGTCTTGTAGTGCCTATCTATCTTCTGTGTATTGTTATATAATATAGACCAATAAAATCTTATGTTAAGGTAAATTAGATGTTCTGTGAATCTTATTTTATTATTCCTTGCGTGTTAAGATTTTCCTGAAATTGAAGATTTGTGTTTTCATTGTTTCAGTAGGGGGGAAATTCTGTAAGAAGGATGTTGAAGAGCCCAAATCCTAAAAAAAGGCTAAATTAGCAAATCTCATCTTCCAAATTGGAAGGTCGACTTAAGTTACTAAGATCATATTATAACTTTCTAATGATTTATTCTAATAAGATTAGTGATAATCGGATGATGCTGGACATTCTGAAAAGTGTAATGTAATGTGTCTCACCAAGAATCAAATTTGAGTATTGACTTTGCTGTGTGAAGGTTGATTTAGCAAATAATGGATGTTGTTTTTATTTGGTTTTCTCTCTTAGGTTACCTTTACCCCATTTTGCAAGGAAATGACGAACTTGTCTTCCTTGAGACAGGATAGACTCTGCCAGTTCATGTTGTTCTCAAATGATCACACATTTTCGAAACATTTAATTTTATGGTTGGCTTGGTGGCTGGAAAGTGGAGAGTGAAGATAAAGATGAAAATAAGATCAAATCTTCCAAGTAAGTGAAAGTGAAGGAAAATAATATTTCTTTTATATATATGTGTGTGAAGTTCTCTTCATTTCTTATATGTTTTTTCTATATCAATCAATAAATGATTAAATAATTTACTTGATTATTTGTTTCTTGATTTATTTTAACTCCTTTCTTTCATTTGCTATATTTTCCTCTTGATATATGAAAAATAAAGAACAAGTTTCATAATATAATTTGGAATTAATTTTGTGATATAATTTTAACTGAATTTTTCTATAAGAAAATCAAATTATTTTTCTTAATTTACAATTTTCTTATTAATTTGAATCGAAGGTGGAATATCACCAATATCATCACAGCAATGTCTGCTCATTCTAAATGCTGATTATACTATTATAAGAAATTAAAAGTTTTAAAGTAGAGAATGAAAAAGAATACGAATATTTAAAGTTTATGTCACATAAAGTTAAATACTTATGCTAAACATGTATCGGTTCGTTCAATTTGAGTCCAGATTTTTCTATTAGTATTTTTTACTGTGTATTTAAGAAACCACTGGAAAATTCAAAATTAGGTCAATTCCTATTTTAATTTTTGATTCCAATAAATCTGATAGCCATTTCACAAAATTTAAGATACTTATTCAAAATGTTCTTTCAAAAGATATTATATGAAAGTAAAAAAAATATTTTAAAAAATCTTTGAAAGTATAAATACTGTCATTAGTTTATTGACCTAAGTATTTCTTATCATTCTAATTCCTTAAAAATATGTTAAATTATAATTAAAGCTAAACACGACTTTCTTAAATTCGCATTTAAGTTGGTGACAAATTACACTTTCGGAATTCTTTATTTAAAAAAAAATCTCTCATTGACTAAAGTGATCACTTTTCACATTTCTAAAGCGTATTTCTAGTATTTACCCTAAATTTTTGAAACTAAGCATGAAACCAAAAGTTTCCAACCTTTAAATAATCTATTCAATTGGCGTGTATCAAAATATTTTTACCAACTTTATTAATAAATTATTTAAAATTAGTTGTCACTTACAATAAACATATTTAATAAATAATATTATGCAGATTAAAGAGTATTGAATAACTTTAATTATTAATTTCAAGATTTTCGTAAATTTTGGCCTCATGACCCACGTATTTTTCCCCCCTGAATAAATCAAAATCAGAAAAAAAAATTACTTGAATAGACCCTTGCGTATTTTATTTACAATAATAAATCTATTTCTTGTACATGAAGCAACATCGGATCCCACATATCCAATATCTCATCTATCACTTTAATGAATTTATATAACACATTCTTGTTAAAAATGGCACTCCGAGCCGACTTCTATGCTATGCGTTTTTCCTTTTATTTTTTTAATCTATTTAAAAATATCTAAAAGTTTATATACACATTTAAAAAAATGTAAATATATGTAAATTATTAAATTTATTATTAATAAATATAAATGTAAATTTTGTTATTAATTTTAATTCAAATTTATATTCACATAAATTTAAATTGTTAATATTAAAAAAATGCAAATATAGGTTAATAAATAAAATTTAAATAATCCGTAAATATTAATTGAAATTAAATTTATTTGGAAGTAAAATGTGCATAGAAATAAATTACATGAAATTAACAAAACAAAAATATGATTCAAATCAAATTTATACACGTTACGTGTGGATTTTCTTTGCCATATGTAATGTACTGTTTTCCAAGTTACGAATAATTTCACCCCGTGTTGCAAGCGTAAAAAATAATATATTTAAATTAAAAATATAGTAAAATAAATGAAAAATTTATAGATAATTTGATTAATGTGCTAAATTGAAATAATTTATAAAATAATTTAATATAAAACGTAATTTTAGAAAATTAAAATAAGTTTTAAATTAAAAAAAATATTATAAAATACTAATAAAAATATTTAAAATAATAAAAAAATATTTTTACAAATATTAAAATATAAATTATTTTACCTAACTTGAATGTTTAAAATATTTGAGTAAAAAATTCATATAAATAGAAAAGTTAGTTATTCAGATTTTATTTTAAAATAAACATCATCTATATAAATCTTTTTTTCTTTTTCCTTTCATTTTCTCTCTAAAATATTGACTCCACCTTTCACCAGATTGACGATCAAATGCCACTTTTAGACTCATGACCGTCCTATCATAATTTTGTTTGGGTAAGTTCCTTTTTGCTCATTTTTCATCTGAACCAATTTTGACTTTTCTTGTTTACCTAGGTAGACATGCTTTGTATGTGATGTTTATGGCTCCAGGAATAGTCTCTATTAATTCCAGGTCTTAGTGATGTGTTAAAACTGTTGATTAGGACTTTGTGACACAGGTTATATTATCTTTGTGTGTTTTGGGAGTTAGAGCTCCTTTTTGGGTACTCCGTCGTCCTTTCAAGTGAGGAGGGAAATTAATTTTATCTTCCAATAAAACTTTAGGTTAAATGATTTGAATGTGAAGGTGATGTAACCACAAGTTACTAATTTCTCTTGTAGAATTTGTTTGTTGAGTGAAATAGATGTTGATTGACAAAAATTTGTTTGAAGTTTAACCAATTCGAAAAGTAGTTTTATTGTTTGTGATTAATTGTGAGTTGAATGTTTTGGAGTTATATGTTGAATTGTGATTTCAATGGAAATATACGAGATTATATTTAAGCACTTTAAAATCGGTTTGGACCTTGAATTGTGATTTAAATGAGAATACATGAGATTATATTTAAGCACTTTAAAATTGGTCAGGACCAAGTCGACGACCGATCGACTGGTTGATCAACTACATTAAAAGCACAATTATAACAAATGAAAGTTAAGGAAACACCTTACAAATCAAGGTCACACCCCATCAAATCCAGGTGACACCCCAAGATATCAGCGAACGCTAATTTTATGCAAATATATGCCAGATAAGACCCATCAATCAGATGACCCATTACTAAAAATTATTAATAAGCCTCTTACAATGGAGTAAGGTACACTTTTATCAGCTTTACAATATATTCTGTTAATACAGAGTACTTACTTGATTGTCGAAAAATATTCTGCAGGTTTACTCCCGACCGAGCGTTAAGGAACTAAGGAGAAGAAATCTTGAAGTTTGAAGAAGTAATGCATTAAAGCACAAGGGAGCGACCGACCGAGCGACACCTACAACAATTATTACAACCAATCTCATATATTATTTAGGCCCACTTTATTTATACAAGTACAAAACCATATAAGTATTTTGTATTATCTAAAGTTTCAAAATTTTATATTTATGTTGAATACAAACTTTATATAGGATTTTGTTAAATTGATGAAAGAGACAAAATTTTGATAATTTCGATCAAGCAAAAATAGAACATAAATCAAGAGTCCAGTCTCGATCAACTTTTCGCTCAAGCAAAGGAATTTTCACCTTAAAGGGAAAATTGTATTGCAACTAAGTTGGTCTCAACCCTGGTTTTGCTTAAGCTCAACAATTTTCGCTCAAGCGATTTTTTTTTTCTCAAGCACAAGTTATTTTTACTGAACCGAAATTACTTTTACTCAAGCTAAAAAGAATTAAAAAATTAAAAAAAATGTTTTTAAAGGGAGTTTGATGATTGTTTATTCCTTTGATTAAATTATATATGAATTTTAATTTTATATGTACTTGAAACATTGATTTTATGTGTTTACGTGATTTTTTATATTTTTAATTATTTTAAAAATTTAATTTTTTGTGTGATTAAATGGCATATTTATGTGTGATATATATTATGAATCATGTGGAAATGTGATTGAGACATAATATCCTTAGGAAAAGAAATATCATGTTGAGACTATTAGGATGTGCATTGATTAGATGTTCATGTAAAATGAGGTATCATGACACTATTAGTATATTGAAATTATTTAGGTGAGGTGGTGAAAGTCGAAAAAGTAACCATGTTATATGAGGTGATTTGATTCCTATTTCCATGTGGTTGTATGAAGAGATATCACAATGGACTAAACCAATGCATAAGTTGTACTAGTATGGCCAATCAACACGCTGACGTGACTCGGACTCCCTGACCGAGCTGACTGAGACACCCACGGACGGCCAAGTCGAACGACACGTTCAACCATTAATGCTAAAACCAAGGTCAGTGAAGCTAAACTACCATTAAGAATTAGGTAATACAACCATAAGTGTGATCCATTCCCCTAATCAGGTCCAATGAGGTAAGTCCATTAAAATAATATAAATAGCACACATTCCAAGGAACAAGGTACGTCATTATCACTGCACACACCCGAGTGTCGAATACCCTCTTTACTGACTTGAGCGTCAGAGTGCCTTCTGCAGGTACCCTCATTTGGCATTCACCCGAGACTGAGAGCCGAAGGAATAACACGAAGGCGAGAAGGATCCTAGTGAAACCCCAGCAACCTGCCCGAGGAAAGGAAGAAGACGAAGACTTCAATAGTTCTTTAGGTCCCATCTCCCCCCTAGCAGGAACAATTGGCGCCCACCGTGGGGCTCGGAAGAAACTAGCTGAAGAGAGAAAGTAGATGGTCTCAACCAGAAGCATGGAAAGGATGACTGATGCCGATCAGGCAATGTTGCAGCTGTCTCTTGATAAGTGTCTAATTTCCGTAATATTTAATATTAAAATATAGACACTTAGGAGTATTAATTGCTAATTTACATATAAAATAATCCTTAATTTATGAATTTATACCTTTTTACATTTTTATGATATTTAATTGAATAAGAGAATTTTATTCCCAAATTTGGTGTTAATTGCAGGATTATAGGGAAGAATAGATATTTGGACTAAAGGAGAATAATTTGAGCTAAAAAGAGAAAGCTTGAAGGTCCCAGAATGGAAAAAGATGTAGAGAAAGATTGGGCATTTTTTATGTTTTATCACTTAGCCCATTAACGCAACACAACAAGCCACATAACTCTAGAAAATTAGGATAAATAGGGGGGGGGGGGGGGGGGCTAGAAGTTCAACCATGGGATGCCAAATTGAAAGGAGTGAATTGTAACCCAATTGAAAGAATGGAAGGTGCTAAGTATGCGTGGCTAATTCTACCTTTGGGATTGGGAGTAATCTGCTCAAACTCTTATGTATTGAGGTGATATCTTATATATTAATATTCAGTTCTTGATTGACTATTGGTATTGTTGTTTTACTTTTAACTTTCCATGAGAAATTGAGAATCTTAAGTATGACCGAGAGATATTTTTAGGGTTCGGACCTAAACATCAATACTTAACATATTTGAGTGCTAGAGATAGACTTGAAATGTTAATTGTCATTAACGTCTGATTGTGATTTCTAAGTTGTTTTTATAAGTATGCGAGAGATTAATATTTAGGAAACATTATTAAGAATTTTATATGCGAGAGATCGATATAAATGAATTTTCTTCAGGCATCAATTTCAATCAAAGAACTTAATATTAACATGCTAATCAAAATACATGAGAGTGAGAGAGATGAATCCTATTCCCTATTTTTTCAATTGAAGCAACTAATTCTTTGTTTGTTTTCTTATTGATTTTTGAGTATAAATTCCTAAATATTGTGAATATAACTTTTTTTTAAATGTGAATAATTCGTTTTTATTTTTTATTTTATTTTCATTTAGATTTTGTTTTATTATATTTTTATTAGTTTTTTTTACGTTTAACTTACGTAGTTTATTTAGAGTTTTACGTAATTTTTATTTATTTATTTTAATTAGTTATTTATTATTATTAGTTTCTGTTTTAGTTTTGTTTCAGTTTTATTATTATTTTTTTCTTAGCAGTTTCTTATTTATTTATTTTATTTTATGTTATTCTATCTTTTTTATTTTTATTTTTATTATTATTTTTTTATTTCATTCTTAGTTTTTATTAAGAGTTTTTTTGTTTCTATCTATATATTCTGTTTCAGTTTTAAGTTAGTTAGTTATTTAAGTCTGTTTTTTTTTTTATTTTGTATTTTTTTTTAGTTTTTATATATTATTCTTGTTTTATTTATTTTATTTTTCTCTTTGTTAAAAAAAATAGTTTTATTTTATTTTGTTTTTAGTTTTTATTTAAGTAAGTTTTTGTTTCTTTTATTTTATATTTTTTTATTGTTTTGTTTACTTATTGATTTTTCTTTCTTTTGTTACTTTAAATTTTCTGTTTTTCTTTATTTTATTAAAAAAAAAATATTTGCTCGTTATACTAATTCTTGCTTGAGTTGTTTTATGATATTAAAAAAACAGGTTTGTATAGATTGAAAATTTGAGAAAACAACATGGAAGAATAAAAGTTAAAAATAAAGAAAAAGAAGTAAGGAGAAGTTAGAAAAGATCGAGAGTTGATGATGACGGTACATATCACCGAGAACATATATGGTTTTAATAATGAAGTGGTTAGGGAATTCTGTCTAGCCAATCACTCCTATCAAATAAGTCCAGTTGGGAAACTATGGAGAATTTCAAGGGAAACCCAACCCATATATACCGCCCTTGAAGGAAATAGGCGTCAAGCTATATGACCTTAAACAAGCGTTTGCTGGAAGGCAACCAATATAAAATTTAGTTTTATGATTTGTTATTTTTTGTTTTGCTTTTTACTTTTAAGAAAACAAAATTCTCAAAAGCAACTCAATCCTTATATGCCTCTCGATCTGTTTGCAGCTTTTGTATTGTGACCTAGGGACATGTTTTATTATTTTGGGGGCAGATCCAAACAATGAAGCAGGGTCATCTACAACTATAGATGAAGATTTTAACATAATATGGTTTTGTCTTTCTAATTTTCTTTATTTTTAGTTATTTGAGTTTTTATGTTTTTTTTTTATTTTTTTTATTCTGCAGTTGTTTTGTTAGTTTGTTTTATTTACTTTTTGTTTTAATTTTTTACAAGTTGCTTATTTGGTTATTTTTATGTTTTGAGTTATTTTTTGAATAAATTTCAGTTTTAATTTGTTTGCATTCTAGTTTATTTTTCTCAAATAAAAAAAGAACTAGAATATTAATTTTGAATTGTGGAAAAAAGAATTTGTGTTTAAATATTAAATAGTGAGATTAATTAGACCTAGGTTAGAAAAGAAAATATGATTGAATCCCTATTCAAATATAATTGAAATTGTGATACATGAAAATTTAACAGGATGATTTACTAAGACATAGAATGACAAAACAAAAAGAAATGAGACCAATAGTGAGTGTGTGGACCTTAAATAGTTTTGAGAGTTTTACTGATAAATTGACAGTTGTGGTTGCTTAATTTTTATTTTTGTTACATCATAAAAGAGCATGAAGATGATTGAGGCATTTGTTTGTGTTAATTAGGAAACCAGGTCCAAATAGCCAACCTTTATCGTATTAGAATTCCATTTTTTATATATCCCCTTTGGGCCAAGAATTTTTGTTATTATTGCACCTTAACCTTTGATGATATATTTTCCTTCCCTTTAGCATGTTTAAGGAATGAGAACATAAATGCAATACATATAGAAAAAATGAATGGTTGGTTCTGATTATGAAAAAAAGAAGTTAAAAATAGGAAGAATCTTTTCCTATTAATGAAAGAAATAAGAAAAAAAGAAGAAGAGAGAAACAGAAAAAAGAAAAGAAATAGAAAAAAAAAATCATCATGAAAATCATGAAAAGTTAGAAAAGAAAAATGAGGAAAAGTGTGAACTCAAAAGAAAATGGTGATTAGATAACATATATGTTCTCTATAATTGGATTGTAGGTATGTTCTTCTTCTTTAAGATGTGCATTTTGTTATCTGGAAAACCAATATTTTTTTGAAGCCCAACCTCATCACAACCCTGGAAAAGACCTCAAGATTCATGATTCTAATATGTTTGTGATTTGAAGATGAAATGAAAAACAACTATGATTTGCTATGATTTAGTGAAAATAGAGAGAAACATTTACCCGTGAGCATATGAGAAGAAATTTCTTGATGAATTGTCATTTATTTGTTTTGATTTGATCCTGGAGATTTACTGTGTCTATATTTTTCTATATTTGAATTAGGAAGCATCATAAGTTTCTAATTTGATCTGTTGTTTAGTGAATTAAGCTATTTTGATATTTAAATTTAGATATATTCATTCACTTTGCTTGAGGACAAGCAAGATTCTAAGTTGGAGAGAATGATAAGTGTCTAATTTTTGTAATATTTTATATTAATATATAGACACTTCGGAGTATTAATTGCTAATTTATATATAAAATAATTATTAATTTATAACTTTATACCTTTTTACATTTTTATGATCTTTAATTGAATAAGAGCATTTTATTCCCAAATTTGGTGTTAATTGCAGGATTCTAGGGATGAATGGAGATTTGGACTAAAGGAGAATAATTTGAGCTAAAAAGAGAAAGCTTGAATGTCCCAGAATGGAAAAAGATGTAGAGAAAGATTGAGCCTTTTTTATGTTTTATCACTTAGCCCATTAGCGCGACATAACAAGCCACCTAACCCTAGAAAATTAGGATAAATAGGGGGTTAGAGGTTCAACCCTGGGGTGCCAGATTGAGAGGAAAACACCATAGAGTGAATTGTAACCCAATTGGAAGAATGGAAGGTGCTAGAAGTATGCGTGGCTAATTCTACCCTTTGGGATTGGGATTAATCTGCTCAAACTCTTATATACTGAGGTGATATCTTATATATTAATATTCAGTTCTTGATTGAGTATTGGTATTGTTGTTTTACTTTTAACTTTTTCGTGACAAATTGAGAATCTTAAATTTGACCGAGAGGTATTTTTAGGCGCCCGAGGAGACGGTACCCATGGAGGAGACGCCCATGGGGGCATTGCCCATGGGGGAAGTGCCCACCGAGGCGTCACCTGGAAGGGAGGACCGCCGAGGCGTGACTCGCGCAGAGAGTGCCCGGGATAGGCGGCCCGAGCCGGTCGAGAACGTGGTAGAGAGGCAGATTGGTGGTAAGACTTTCAAGATGGGACGACTGCTGAGTCAGGAAGAGCAGGATCAGGTGGTGGCAGTAATCTCACATCACCTGGACGCCTTTGCATGGTCCGCCTCGGACATGCTCGACATCGACCCGGATTTTTTATGCCACCATCTCACCATGGACCCCAAGGTCCGCCCGGTGCGACAGAGGAGGAGGAAGTTCAACGAGGAAAGGCGCCTCGTCGTGCAGGAAGAGACCAGGAAGCTGCTGAGCGCCAGCCACATCAGGGAGATCTAGTACCCTGAGTGGCTGGCAACGTGGTGTTAGTGAAGAAGGCGAACGGGAAGTGGAGGATGTGTGTGGAGTTCACAGACCTAAATAAGGTGTGCCCCAAGGATTAGTATCCCCTGCCCAACATCGACGCGTTGGTGGACAGCGCCTCGGGCTACAAGATGTTGAGTTTTTTGGATGCGTTTTCGGGGTACAACCAGCTAGATGCATCCCCGCGACGAGTGCAAAACGACATTCATGACCAAAACGTGCTGTTATTGCTACAAGATCATGCCGTTTGGGTTGAAGAACGCAGGCGCCACCTATCAAAGATTGATGGACAGGGTCCGTGCACCCATACTGGGTAGAAATGTGTAGGCCTACGTGGATGACATGGTGGTGACCTCCCAGAGAGGGGGCGGCACACGGCTGATCTGGAAGAGCTATTCGCCACAATAGCCAAGTACCGCCTCAAGCTGAACCCTGAGAAGTGTGTCTTTGGGGTCGAGGCGGGTAAGTTTTTGGGTTTTATGCTCACCGAGCGGGGAATAAAGGCGAACCCTGACAAGTGTGCGACGATTCTGGCAATGAGGAGTCCCGCCTCGGTGAAGGAAGTTCAGTAGTTGACGGGGTAGATGACCGCTCTGTCCAGATTCGTATCCGCTGGAGGAGACAAGTGGCACCTTTACTTCCAGTGCTTGAAAAGAAACACTAGGTTTGTGTGGACCGAGGAGTGCGAGGCGGCATTCCTTAAGCTCAAGGAGTATCTGGCGGCTCCTCCCGTGCTTTGTAAGCCACGGACAGGCGTGCCCCTCCGGTTATACTTTGCGGTGACCGAGTGGGCGATCAGTGTTGTGCTGGTTCAGGAGCAGGATCAGACCCAGAAACCTATATACTTCGTGAGTAAGGTCTTGCAAGGGCCGGAGGTGAGGTATCAATCGTTAGAGAAGGCGACTCTTGTGGTGGTGTTCTCGGCCAGGAGGCTCCGTCACTACTTCCAAAGCTTTACGGTGGTAGTAATGACGGACCTCCCCATCCAGAAGGTGTTGCAAAAGCCAGATGTTGCAGGAAGGATGGTCCGCTGTCTGAGTTTGATATTCTGTATGAGCCCAGGGGGTCCATCAAGGGACAAGTGTACGCGGACTTCGTGGCGGAGCTCTTGCCAGGAAGCACGCAGCAAGAGGAGGAAGTTGGTTCCCAGTGGGTGCTCTCGGTGGATGGATCCTCGAATTAGCAAGGGAGTGGAGCCGGTGTGGTCCTGGAGGGGCCAAACAGTTTGTTGATCGAGCAGGCCCTGAGGTTTGCGTTCAAAGCAAGTAATAATCAAGCAGAGTATGAGGCCCTAATAGCTAGGATGCTCTTAGCCAAGGAGATGGGCGCGCGGAGCCTGCTGGCCAAGAGTGATTCGCAGCTGGTCACGAGGCAGGTGACCGGGGAGTACCAAGCCAAGGATCTGCAAATGGCTGCATATTTGAGATATGTCCAAGTGCTGAAAGGGACGCTCGTGGCGTTCGAGTTGGTCCACGTCCTGAGAGAGCAGAATGCCCGTGTTGACCTGCTCGCCAAGCTGGCCAGCTCAGGCAAGGGGGGAAGGCAGAGGACAGTCATCCAAGAGACCCTCAAAATGTTGCGAACGTTTGTTGCGGATAACAGGGTGGACGTCCTTCAGATTAGTGCGTTCAAGGGAAGGCCAAAGAGTCATCGGTCCTTGATTCAGGACATGACGAGGGCTCCCAGTATAAGTGTCTACCCGGCCTCGCCAGAAGAGGAGGACCCCATGCGGGTGTGCTTTCTAGAAGAAGGGGACACGTGGATGACACCCTATAGGCACTACATCGCGGATGAGATCCTCCCAGCAGAGCCCGAAGAAGGTAAGAAGATAAAGAGAAATTCCGCGAGGTACACCCTCGTGGATGGAGTACTGTTTAGACACGGGTTCACGCACTCGATCTTGACATGCATGAGTGAAGATGAGTGCACGAGGATAATGTCTGAGCTCCATGAAGGAATTTGTGGGAGCCACATAGGAGGAAGGTCTTTGGCATCCAAGGTGGTGTGTGCAGGCTTTTACTGGCCAACAGTGAGAGAGGATTGCGTACAGTACGCCCAGCAGTGCAAGCAGTGCCAACTGCATGCCGACTGGCATAAGGCGCCCCCAAAAAAGCTTAAGTCAATTTACAGCCCATGGCCTTTCCACACGTGGGGAATTGACATTCTGGGGCCCTTCCCATTAGCAATAAAGCAGATGAAGTACTTGATAATTGTTATTGAGTACTTCACAAAGTGGATAGAAGCAGAGCCGGTGGCGCAGATCACCGCACACAAGGTACAACACTTTGTTTGGAAGAACATTGTGTGCCGCTTCGGTGTACCGAGGCGCCTTGTCTCAGATAATGGTACTCAGTTCACCATCCTGCAGCTGGGCAAGCTGTGCTCAGAAATAGGCATCAAGCTAGTGTTTGCATTTGTCGAACACCCCCAGACGAACGGAAAGGTGGAGTCCGCCAACAGAATCTTGCTGAGGGGGTTGAAGAGGAGGCTTGAGAAAGCCAAAGGAGCTTGGGCGGAGGAGGTGCCCAGAATAGTATGGGCTTATCACACCATGCCCCAAACTTCCACCATGGAAACGCCATTCAACCTAGTATACGGGTTGGACGCCATGATCCCAGTAGAGATTCACGAGAGCTCACCGCGCTTCTAGAGTTTTGTGGCTGAGGAGTCCAACAAGGAGAGAAGGGTAAATCTAGACCTGTTGGACGAAGCCAGAGAAAAATCAAGAATAAAGGCTAAGGCTGTGAAGAGAATATTAGAGCATCAGTACAGTTCCAAGGTGAAGACTCGACAGTTCCAAGTGGTTGACTTGGTCATGCGGAAGGCTCATCCATATGAGTTGGAAAACAAGTTGTCCCCTAAGTGGACTGGGCCCTTTAGAGTGACCGAAGCTCGGGGGAACGGGTCGTACAAGCTTGAAACTTTGAAGGGAGGCCCCATCCCGCGCACCTAGAACGCGACAAATTTGAAGTTTTATTTCAGTTAAAAACTCTATACAATGTACAGTTTAAAGGGGACACTCTTTTTCCCTTTCGAGGGTTTTTTAATGAGGTCACCCAAGTAAAATAAGTTTGAACATACATTGTCTTAAGTTTTCCTTATTACGATATAAAGAAACGCTAAGAAGAGATAACGCGATTCAGTAAGAAACGAGCCCACCACCTTGGTGTTTAGACACCTCAGCAGGATTGACGCAGATGTCTCCTCTTGGCGTGGGCACCAAGCGCGCAAACTGCCTCGAGCATTTAGACACCTCGAAGAGGAGTGGCAGGGGGCGCACTCTTCGGGCGTGGGCGTCGAGTGCGAAAGGTAAGCATAACCCAGTTAAAATCCGGGCGTCTTGTCCCTGGGCAGGAGTTAACGGATTCCTTCGGGACGCCTCCTCCCCAGGTGAGAGCGACAAGCCCCCGGTCGCCCTGATGTTTAGACACCTCGCAAAGAAGTGGCGGGGGCGCCTCCTTCGAGCGTGGGCATCGGGTAGGAAGGAAGTTCGAAGCAGTGGAGAGCTAAGTGCCTTGGTGCAGATACACGCCAGATAGGAGAAGCGCCATCCTTCGGGAAACCTTCTCCTTGGGCGTAAACGCCAAGTCCCTGGTCATCTTGGTGTTTTAGACACATCGGGGACGATACGACACTGCTTTTAGCAGGCCTCTCCTCGGGCGTGGGCACCAAGTACACTGACCGCCTTGGTGTTTTAGATACACCGAGGATGAAACGGTACTGCTTCCTAGCAGGCCTCTCCTCGGGCGTGGGCACCAAGTGCAAGATAAGGGCTAGTTGCCTTGGTGTTTAGACACACCGGGGATGATACGACACTGCTTCTACTAGGCCTCTCTTTGGGCGTGGGCACCAAGTGCAACTTTGTCCCAGTGTCTAGACACACTGAGGACGATATGACCTTGCTTCCAGCAGGTCTCTCCTCGAGTGTGGGCACAAGGTACCAGTAAATAGGCTTCGGCCAAGGTAAGTCCTCCTTCGCCTTTGAGCGACGTCGAGGCCAGTGAAGATAAGTCCTCCTTCGCCTTTTAGCGATGTCGAGGCCAGTAACACCTTCGGGGGTAGGCGCCTCAGGGCCACGAGGGTTAAGCGAAGATCAAGTTAAGAGATTCCTACGAGTTAAGAAGAGGAAAGGATCGAAAGCAAGCGAAAGGTATGCACGTTTGACTTCGTAAGAAAAATAAGAGGGAGAGCGTGTGCTACCTATAGTTCGAGAAAGAAAGCAAGCTAAGCGAAGTAAAATCAAAGGAGAAACATCTTTGAAGCAGTAAATAAAAGCTAAAAAGGTTCAGATGTCGGCATAAGAAGTTAAATATGTTCAGAGAGTTACAAAGTTAAAGCAAAGAAATTAAGGCAAGTTAAGAGGACGAGGCACTATGTTGCCATCAGCCACGTGTGAAGAAGGCAATGTCCACCTCAGGGTGCTTGCAAGCCACCTAAGCCAGGGCATCTTCAAACCCAGCGCCATAGGCCTCAGCGCCATCAGTTAAGAGCTCCGCCTCGACCTCCTTAGCTTTTTCAACGTGAGCAGCGAGGGCTTCAGTTTTCTCTTCCAGTGCTTGTTGGCAGGTGGCCAGATCGCCCTCAACCTTGCCCAGAAGAACCTCCAAGGTGGTTATTTTCTCTTCTTTTTCCTTGAGGGTATCTTTCAAATCAGCCAGTTCTACTCGCAAAGGCAGCACCCTGCTCAAGAGGGTAGCGAACTCCTGCCCTTGCTCGTGGAGTTTTTTGTTGGCCTCACGCTCAGCATTACGAACCACCCTTAGCTCCTCGTTGAGAGCGTTCTCCTTTCTGAGGAAGTGCTGCCCTAGCCGAGCCATTTCCTCTTTTAGATGAGCCACCTCGCTCACCACGGCTTGGCGCTGGTCCAACTCTTCTCTCAGTTTGGCCACTTCGTTAACCAGGGCCAGTTTCTCCTTAGCAGTCTGCTCTCGGTGTTTATGGCGTCGAACAAGGTAGTTCCCGAGGATGCAGTGTACGCTTTCGTCCATCACATCTTCAGCTGCTAAGTTTTCAGACTCAACTTGCCGCCAACCCCTTAAGAGGTGTTGAAAGGTGCAAGGGAGCTCAGGGGCGATTGCGGGAGTTGGCCCAGCCGAAGTCCCCACCGCCTCCTCGAGAGCAAGATGGGGTGGGGGAGAGGGGGACCTCGGTGGTTCGTCTTGTGCACCGCTGGGGGGCTTGGCGGAAGAAGAATGGGAGGTGGCCACCCTGTCAGTCTTTCTCCTCTTAAAGGTAGGATCCCCAACAAACCTTTCCTCTTCGTCAGATTCTATATGCACCACACCCTCGTTTCCTCCCAAAGGGGCTGGAGGTGAAGCAGCTCTAACCGTGGCCAGGGGGATAGCCTCGATTGGAGCCGGAGAGTTATGGGCATCCTTTGGTGAGCCAGGGGTGGGGGTTGCAGGGGTTGTTGTAGTTGAAGGCACATTGGTGGAAGTAGGAGGTGCAGAAGGACCTACCTTGCCGGCAACACCACTGCGAGCCAGGAGTCCAGCGAATCTGAAGATCATGCCTAGGCTGGCCAAGACCTGGCATGTTTCACGGCTAATTAAGGAGAGCTCGTCCAGAGTTTTAGCCTTGCTAAATTTGAGTTCCTCCACCCAGTACAGGGGAAAACCATCAAGAGCAGTGCGCTCGTGGTTAGAGGCGCACACTCTGAAGTATTTCCCCATGAATCCCTTGTAGGATTGCTGGAAGAGGGAGAAGAGCACCCTCCCAGTTACGCCACTAAGGCTCACCCAGAGGTTGTTCCCGGGGCTCTTCGCTTCAAAGAAGTGGAGGAAGACATCCACTGAAGGGGAGAGGCCAAGGTACCCCATGAGAAGTGAGAAGGCCCTGATGAATGCCCAGCTATTGGGGTGTAGCTGGGCAGGGGCACGTTCAATTCTATAAGTAGCTCCCTCTCAAAGCTGTTGAAGGGGAGACGTTGCCCTACGCGTTTGAAGACGGTTTGATAGAAGAAGAAAAAGGGTTCCCCGTTGTTGGAGCGGTTGTCCACACAAACGGGTTCACCAGGTACGCAGGGGCGAACGGAGATGTAAGCATCATCGTCCCTCCCAAACGCTTTCCCTATGGGTTCACTCTTAGTGTGGTCCTTCCAATCTTCAGTCGAGGTTAGGGTTGAGGACTCAGCAAGAAGCCTATCAGAGGCCCAAGAGTAGGACTCTCTGTAGTTTACAAGTGGAGGTGGAGGGTTGGCAGTGGTCTTTGTTCGCGCCATTGAAGAAGAAGCTAGAAAAAGAAAGGACAAAGGTTCAGCAAGGGGGATATGGTGTCAAACTACGGAAACCCCAAAAAACCCTACCCACGCGAGAAAGTTCAGAAAAACAGGGGAACGAAGAAATGCAGAGAAAATGGGAAATGAAGAAATCTAAACAGACCCAGGCAGTTCAATAGAGCAGAATGTCGAGTAATAAAAGCAATGATCAAAGAAAAATGGTACCTTTGATGGTCGATCAGGGGAAAGCCTCGAGCTTGGAGGAAAATGAAATGCAGAGAAACGCGAGGAAGGAGAAGAAACTTGTGAGAGAAGTTGGCTTGATGGAACAGTGAAGTGGAGTGTATGTTTCGAAGGGTCTTAACGAAGGCAAGAAGCGCAAACGACGTTAAGACCCAGCCGATGGATTGTGCCACGTGTAAGTTATCCAAACGTGGACAGAGAAAAGCTTTAGTGCACAGTATGCATCCTATCATGGAGCGCCACGTAAGGCAATCAGGTACGGAATGCCACGCAAGATAACCAGGCGTGGCCTCAGAGAGATATGCGGGCGTGGCCCCACGGGTTGAGTGGGCGTGGGCTCGGAGGTATGACCGGGCGTGGCCTTAGTCTCTTCGCTGCGCAAGTCGCCAACTCGAGACTGGGGGCTTGTGTACCGTCCAGGTCTCAGTTGACTGTTGACCGAAGGAGGGGCCCACGCTCGAGGTTCAATTGGTTGGAAAGGGGTCTCGTTAGGCTCACGTGGAAGAGGACCGAGGAGGTGTCGGCTTGGAGAAGGGGCGAGGCGTCCTCGGTCCTCGGCACCCGAAGAGGAAGATGAGTCAGAAAGGTGGCTTGAAGGCCACATCCCAGCTATTAGTGTAGAGAAGCCTAGATCGCCAAGACCATGCATGAAGGTGTAGGGAAGCGACAGTACGCCCCACTGCTAGAGAACCAATGGAACCGATACGACCCGGTAGAGTCTCGTTCAAGTGGTGATCGGCATGCATGGGACGTGCGAGGGCAGTACACGCTCTGCCTGGATGAACCCTCTGATATTGGGCGTCGCCAAGACCATGCATGAAGGTGTAGGGAAGCGGCAGTACGCCCCACCGCTAGATAACCACTAGAATCGATACGACCCGGTAGAGTCTCGTTCCAGTGGTGATCGGCATGCATGGGACGTGCGAGGGCAGTACGCGCTCAGCCTGGATGAACCCTTTGATATTGGGCGTATGAGTTGACGCCTGAGGGATCATCCCGCGCTAGTTGCACTTCGAGAAGGGAGACTTACACGCTAGAATTTCCCTAAGTTGGGTTACAACGTCGTAAGGCCTCCCACACAGAGTCACGCTTAAGTTAGAAGGAGACACGTGGCAGAAGCACTGACAAGGTATATAAGCTTTCGCTGTCAGCAGACTAAGGTACGTTTTCACATTCTTAGTCATTTGCGCTTACACACTGTACGCATGAGTGACTTGAGAACGAGATAGAATACAGTTAGAATTCAGTTACGCACCTTTTGAACATTGTAGTTGCGGTGTTTTGATACGGAGGTGCACGGTGTTTTCTGCCAGTACTGACTTGAGCGTCGGAGTGCAAACGGCCGCGAGGGCACCCTTTGTTCTCTCTGTTTCAGGTATTCATGGCGGCGAAGGGTGAAGGTTTGGAACGAAGAAGAAGGAATCCTTGATACGTGGGTCTTAGCTACGCACGAAGAACGATCTGGTCAACCGACAGGAACAAGAGTAATCTGCTCAAACTCCTATGTATTGAGGTGATATCTTATATATTTATATTCAGTTCTTGATTCACTATTGGTATTGTTGTTTTACTTTTAACTTTCCGTGAGAAATTGAGAATCTTAAATATGACTGAGAGGTATTTTTAGGGTTCGGACCTAAACATCAATACTTAACATATTTGAGTGCTAGAGATAGACTTGAAATGTTAATTGCCATTAACGTCTAATTGTGATTTCTAAGTTGTTTTTATAAGTATGCGAGAGATTGATATTTAGGAAAAATTATTAAGAATTTTATATGCGAGAGATCGATATAAATAAATTTTCTTCGGGCGTCAATTTCAATCAAAGAACTAAATATTAACATGCTAATAAAAATACATGAGAGTGAGAGAGATGAATACTAATCCCTATTTTTCCAATTGAAGCAACTAATTATTTGTTTGTTTTCTTATTGATTAGTGCCAACATAATCACTTCAAACTCTTTTTATTGTTCTGTTGTTATATTTAGCGAATATTGTACTCGATAATTCATTGTTCCTTGTGGGATCGATATCCGTCCTTAGGGACAATTATTACTTCTGACAAACGCGATGCACTTGCCATTAAAAGTCATCAAGTTTTAGGCATCGTTGTAGAGAGAGATGGTCGAGATGAAGAGGAGGACAAAGGAAGTTGTCCAGAGGAACGAACAAGAGATGCAGTTTCTCCGAAGGGAGAATGAAGAAATGAAGAAGAAGCTGATGGAGGGAGGACCGTCCACTGGACTGACCAATGTTGTCGGCAGGTCCTTCACCTCCCTTCCCAACTTGAGACCGACGGAGGACACCAGAGACAAGATTCCCACCCACGAGATGGATGGAGAATCCTTTCTCAACAAGTCCGCCAGAACAACCATTACCATGGACTCGGCCCGCCGACACCCGTTCACAAACACTATCATTGAAGTCCCACTACTAGACAAGTGGAAGGGTTTCAACCGAGATCGATATGGATGCCTACACCACTCGTATGAGCCTCTACACCTTGGACGATGCAGTGTTGTGTCGAATGTTTCCTACATCGCTGAAGGGAGCATCCCTTAGCTGGTTTACCAAGCTCTTACCCAACTCCATTAATAGCTGATCCGATCGGTCATCGGTCGTCGATGACGTCAGCAACAGAGAACCACGTGGACCACTCGCAGGGTGACACATGGACCAGGTGGCAGAGAGGTCAGGGGGACGATCGCCAAGAGCGGTGATCGGTGGTCAGTAACCAAGTGACCACCGACAGATCAGGCGGCAGAGAGGTCGGGGGACAGATCATCCAGAATGGTGATCGGTGGTCAGTAGCCAAGTGGCCACCAACAGACCAGTTCTCAGACTAACGCCTGAAGGCAGAACGCGAGAAACAAATAAACACTGATCAGTCATCGGGGTATTGTCATCGGGGTCTCGTGTTACACGCAGTTAAACTGGGAATGAGGTTCCCGGCGAGAGCGTTACGCATGGATCTCGCATGAGCACACCTCAGGGAATCATGCACGAGAGTGGCCTGAGGGAACTAGTAAACCAGTCAGTGATTGGTTATTCCCTCAAACCCATTACGTGCGTGGCATCGTGAAGGGTAAGTCGCCTACTCAGAGAGCAACGTTTGGTGAGTGTGCCTAGACCAGCCACACCCGACGTTCTCCCAAGAGTATGCGATCTGCCCAGATAAGAGAAACATCCTAAGTTACTCCGCTAGGGCGTAACTTAGGCACACAAAGAGAAGCGCGCCCTTCCAGTAAATGACACGTGGGTGGTTAGATGTGAGTTGCAGGCCTCCACGTGTCATCTTCTGAGAGGGGTGCGGTCCAGACTAAAGAGCACTCCGTACCGCTAAAGGTACAGACAGGCGCAGCCAAGCGCAGAGACGCGCAGACATGCACAGACTCTCACGCTCCCACTGCTGATTCTGAAGGTACGCTTTCTCTGAAAAGCATAACAGGGTTCTGACACATGCCAGAAAAGCATAACAGAATTCTGTTATGCCCAGAAGCAGGGAAAGAGAGATAAAAGAGAGAATCAGGGTGAGAGTGGGGGGATACGAAAAACAGAGAGCGAGAGTTTTTCACACACACTACTAGTTTTCTAGTCTTTGGTGGTTCTGTGGACTAACTTGATCGTCGGAGTGCAAACGGCCGCTAGAGGCTCCGTCTGTGTGTTTTGCAGGCCACGTTTGGAGAAGCAAGAGAAGGTTCTGAGGGTGATTCTGCAGAAGACGCAGTCGCGTAGACAGGGCAGAGAGTGCTACGAAGCGATTCCTCCACGTTCGAGTTGCCGGCAGGATCAATAGCTTTGCCACACTCGTGACAAAGTTCGATACTCAGTTTGTCACCAGCAGGCCACATCACTTGACCTCCATTGCCCTGGTAGGCATCCTCCAGGAGAACGGAGAGTCGTTGAGAACCTTTTTGGATAGGTTCAGCAAAGTGGCAATGAGCATCCAGAACCTCAACGTGGACGATGCCATGCATCACATGCTGACAGCCCTACGCCTAGGGTCTTTTGCTGATAATTTGTGCATGCAACCAACAACCAACCTGGACGAGCTAAGGAAGAGAGCTGCTAAGTATATGAAGCTGGAAGAGCTTAGAGAGTTTCGCAACTAGGCCCGTGCCGAGGCCCGTGCCGAGGCCAGTGGAGAGAAGAACAAGGAAGAGAAGGACCGCCAAGGCCGGTTAAGTCAGCCGGTGACAGGCACAGAGATAATAGAGATCGAGGAATCCGATTATCAAGATACACACCCCTGATAGCCGAGAAAGGAAGAATTCTAGTCGAGGCACTCAAAGCCGAGTTGATCCCTCTTCCCAGAAAGGTGGCCAGCCCAAACAATGTCGACCGAAGGAAGCAATGAAGAATTCTAGTCTTTGAAAGATAAGATTGAGGAACTCATCTAGGCTAGGCACCTATGCCGATTCATCAGGAATGGGCGAGACCCAAGACGCTCACCTTGCAGAGAGGAGCCCTCCAAGAGAAGGAGATCACCTCCACGAGGCTGAGACGACCAAGACCGTAGGGACGACCACCGATCTCAGATAGACGACCCTCCCCGCAGGGACGATCCTCCCAATGAGGCTGAAAGAAGAGGTAACTAAAAGGTTATTAACACCATAGTCGGTGGCTTCGCCGGAGAAGGAAGTACCAACATCGCCCGAAAGAAACACCTGCGGGCAGTGCACCAGGTGAATGCGGTGACATTCCGACCGAGGATGCCACCCATCACTTTTACAGATGAAGACTTCAAAGGCGTGGATTATCGCCAGGACGACCCCATGGTGATATCGATTGATATAGACCGATTTACCATAAGGAAGACACTTGTGGACCAAGGCAGTTCAGTAGCCATCCTCTACTAAAAAACATTTAAAGTCGTGAGGATACCCGAGGCTGAGATAGTGCCTTACGACGACCATGTAGTTGGGTTCTCGGGTGAGAGGGTGGGTACCAAGGGCTACATTGAGCTCTACACCACCTTCGGTCAGGAGAAGAACAACAAGACTATAAGGATTCGATATCTGGTCATCGATGCCAATACATCCTCCTCGACCGACCATCCATCAACCGGTTGATGGTCATCGTGTCAACTTCTCACCTAGCAATGAAGTTCCCTTTGCAGACGGGGAATATTCTTACGGTCCATGTCAACCAGAAGGAGGCAAGAGAGTGTTATGCTGAAAGCCTCCGGATGGAGCCTTTGAGGAATGACAACTCTCCGAAGAGAAAATCCTCCCGGAAGGACCGTTCATCCCGGGAGGCCCGACTGATGTCAGTAGAGCCAACTGTTGCGTTGGTAGACCTGGACCCTCGGGCGACCGAGGAAAGACTGGATGATGGAAGAGGCCCCAACACCAACCCATTGAAAGGCCACCAAAATGCTACATTGAGGCAACCACTAGAGTCATAGTCAAAGAGGGGTCAAGAGGACACATTTTTACATGTCATATAGTGTAGATTAGATTTTAATTTCTTGTCAAAATTAGATTAGGAATTTTATTTGTAATTTTTCCTTAGATGAAATTTGGCACCTAAAAACCAACCTTGGTTAAATTAGGATTTCTAAAACACCTAATTTTAACCAAGGCCGGTTATGTTTAACCAAGGCACATTTTCCACATATTTCATATTTAACATGAGCTAAATGTTTTCCATCACATGTTAAATATGCTACATGTGCTCCATGTGCTAAGTCTAAAAATGGGCGCCACTTTCAAAGTTCTTTTCATTTGAAATTCCCTCCAATTCTCTTTTCATATTCAACCCACTCTTGCTATATATAGAGGAGCTTGGGTCATGTAAATGCAAGAGTCTTGAAGGCGAACCTAGTCTTGATTACCTTCGTTTTCATTGCCCTCGGTCGGCCCAACCTGCTGACTCGCCAAGGCCTTCATCTCGACGATAGGCATGATCTGAACCTGGTACACCTCGTGGTCGAGGTCGAAGGCACCAGAGGCCGACGACCCCCCGTAAAGCACGTGGGCCTGGCGAACAACGAATAGGAAGCTCTGCCTCAGCAACTCCTCAGTCTGCTCAAAGTTGCGGTCGAGCTCGTCCTTGGCCTCGTCCTTTGCGGCCTTGAGGGTGGCCAACTCAGTGGCTGAGGACGAGAGTTTCTCATCCATCTCCTCGACCATCTTGTTTAGATGGGTGTTCTCAGTCGCCACCCTAGCCATCTCGACCTTCACCTCCCCCAAGAGGCGCTCGACCTCAGCAACCTCCCGCCTTCTCTTTCTCCTTCTCGGCCACCTCTTTGAGAGATCGGAGTTGGCAACCAAAGATTGCTGCAGTTGGCCGGACGCCTTGGCCAGCTGATGATCCAACCGAGATATCTCCTCAGCATGACGCTCTCTTTCCTGGATCCCCAGCTGGACCATGACGACCGAGCGACACAACATCTCCAGCCGCCCCTCAGCAACTCCAAGGATGGGACGCCTCAGATCACCTCCCGAGTGTCCTCGGGAAGTGCCACACGCACCCTCCGAGTAAACCGCATATCACCACCCAAAAGGGCGAGGGGTGACATCGAGACCTCCATCACACGGTCAGTCTCGGGAGGCCCAACCACCTCCTCTACACGTCTGGGCGAGTCCACCTCGACCGTGTCCCAACGAGGTGGGGGTGTCGGTAGGGAGCCAGGGGAGCCAGTGGTGGTGGCAATGTTACCACCATCCCTTGACCTCTTCTAGGACTTCTGGGAAGGGTCGGTCGAGCCCTTGTCAACTCGGGCATCCAAACACTTGGTGGAAGGTAGCGCGTCAATGTTGCGGCGCCCTTTTCGCTTGGCCGCTCGTTTTCTATACGTGTCAAGGACGTCGACACCAGCTGCAAAAAAATCATAAGTGTTAGAAGACGAGAAATAAGACCGACCGATAACAGAAGGTAAGACTCATACCCTTAACGGTTGCCCATCGTGCCGACTCGGCATAGGCACCGATCAACCTCCTGGTGGGAATCTTCCTCGGGAGCGAATCAAAGAGCGAGAGAATCTCTAGCCCGTCAGCACCTCTCATCGGCCTCGACGACTCTTTAAAGTCACGAGGTTGGCTAGTCCAGTAAAGGGGAAATTGAGACCGACCAGCCTCGTCAAAAAAATAGGTCGTCGCCTCTAGCCAAATGATAACCTTCACAAACCTCTCTCTGATTCTCTTGTAAGAGACAACGAAGGAGTTGAAGAGGACACTCCCTGACCGACCGATCAAGGAGTGCTATGACACATGTTGGGTGGGGTGAGAGGTATAATAAGAAAGGAAGAGAGAGTGGGATGAAGGCGTAGGACGTCACACAGCAGGCGAAAGGCCTGGATGGAAGCACAGGTGTTTGGGTGAATTTGGGTGGGGGCCACGTTGAGTGTCCGAAGGACGCCCATTGTGAACCTATCAAAAGGGAGAGACACATGTAAGTCTACAAAGAGACAAGTATATATGTAGAAGAAAGGGGGACCGGTACCTGACCTCCCCAAGCAAACGCTCTCAGTGGACTCGCAAGGCACAACACTAAAGAAGTGTGAATGCCCGCCCGCTTTTAAAACCGGTTACTTGCCCAAAAACTTGGACATAGAAGCCTTGGTCTTAAAGTTTGACGAGATCCTAACCACTTTAGAGTCCACCCAACTAAGGTCCACCAAAGGAACGCCCATCGGGGGGATCCAACCGGTCAACAACATTGGCCAGATCATCCCCCCTGACTACCTCTACCTGAAGTGGCACCTCGACCACCCCGACTGACAAGGAGTCAGTGGTAGAGGACGAAGAGGAAAAAGAAGAAGAAAGACCAAGGGGAGAAGAAGGACGTCCGAGAAGATGGTAAGGGCGATTAAAAGAAGATGTAGGCCGAGATAAAATCGACATAACTAACCTTATATTAAGCTGAAGACTGAGGAAAAGCGGGAGGGCGATATGTCACTCGGTTATCAGAACTAGGGCAAGAGATTGCTGGTTCTCATATCACTATTTATAGGGCCCAGGGACCTCGGAATGCAAAACTTCAAAATGATCTTAACCGTTAGATCTGGGAGATCTAACGGTCCATAATGCCCCGTGCCCGAAAACCCCCTCATTAATGCAGGTCACATCACGACACCTGAGGTCACATCACACCTCGGGAAGTCCAACAGTCACACACCCAAAGGGAACCGACCGATACCCATCATTAAAGACTCGTCGGATATGTCCATCCTCGAGCCTGGAGCAAGTGTATACTGGTATGGCCGACCGACACGTTGATGTGGCTCGGTCTCCCTGACCGAGACACCCACAGACGGCTAAGCCGACCGACATGTTCAACCATTAACGCTCAAAGCAAGGTCAGTGAAGCTAAACTACCATTAATAATTAGGTAATACAACCATAAGTGTGATCCATTCCACTAATCAGACCCAATGAGGTAAGCCCATTAAAATAATATAAATAGCACACATTCCAAGGAACAAGGTAAGTCATTATCACTGTACACACCCGAGTGTCGAATACCCTCTTTACTGACTTGAGAGTCGGAGTGTCTTCTGCAGGTACCCCCCCCCCCCATTTGGCATTCACCCGAGACTAAGAGCCGAAGGAATAGCACGAAGGCAAGAAGGATCCCAGTGAAACCCTAGCAACCTGCCCGAGGAAAGGAAGAAGACGAAGACTTCAATAGTTTTGTAGGTCCCATCTCCCTAGCAGGAACATAAGTCTTCCAGAAGGAGAGTAAAGTATAACACCTTAATTGTATTATAAATAATACACACACACACACACATATATATATATTGTTATTTAATTAGAAATTGAGAGTAAATTTTTTTGTAATAATATTTTCTTAGAGAGAACATTAATCATAACATAACCTCATCTATGTAAGTCAACACTTTACATTTTTGGTAATTATTCACATTATATTCCAAAAATATATAAGTTTTACAATAGTAATAGTTATAATTCAAAATACAGGATCATCCATATATTTTATACATTCTAGAGATATTAAAACTAAATTCTCCATGAGTCAATGTTCTTTAGAAGATCTCTCGAAATCTTCCTAACAAACTCTTACTAAGCATCTACTCGTACAACAAGTACATATAAAAAACACAAAAAAGTGAGGTCTTTGTAAGCCTTAAATATCAATCTTAATAAACTTGACACATAATACAGACAATGAGGGCGTGTTGCTTGACCTACAACCATAAGACCCAATCTCACTTGATCAACATATGATTCAGTCTCACTTTGTCAACCTTATAACTTAATCTCATTTATCAACCTTATGACTCAATCTCACTTTATCAACCATTTGAATCAATCTCACTTTATCAACCTTATGACTCAATCTCACTTTATCAATCATATGGATCCATATTCCACTTTTGATTGTTCACTCTAAACATTAAAAGTTAATTGGGAAGTGATTATATAGTTGAGTATTTCTCATTAAAAACATTAGTACAATTATAATTATTTTTCTCAAGAATCTTGACCATATGTCAATATATATATTATAACTTTGACGATGTTGAGTAGGTATCAGATAATATTAAGTTTGGCCTGTAAATATCATAGTCCGTGGTTATATTCTAAGCTATCCAAATATTCACTTACTTAAAAAATATTTCATTATACACCACCATGGTCCTGACCTTTCATCTCGCAGTGTACCAAACTATAACGAAACTTTTGACTTTTTTCTAACAAACATACTCTTAAAATTTTAAGGATCACATAACATAGTGGCTATTAAGATAGTGACTATTAAGATAAATCATGTCATGTTTATCTTAATTTGTAGTTTGTACACATAATTTAAACAGATATAATAAATAAAATAATAATAGAGGATAAGTAACTTTCTTTTATCCAATTTCATAAAAAAAACATTTTTTTTTACTTTATATGCATTTTTGTTAATTAAAAAATTGATATTTAAAATATTACAAAATAAAACAAAATAAGAATTAAAGTAAAAACTTTAAATAAATATAATTTGATAAATAAAACCAATACGTTAGTTAGCTGAAGATAAATAAAATAAATAAATATGATCAATACCATATGTAGCTGAATATAAATAAAATAAATAAATAAATAGAAAATAGTTAAAGATTAATAAATAAATAGAACAAAGGTAATAGAAATAAATTAAATAAATAAATAAGACTAATGCGTAAATAAAGATAACTAAAATATGTAAATAGAACTTAATTTGTATAAATAAAATTAGTATCTAATTGGATATAAATAAAATAAAATAATAAAATAATAATAGAAGATTAATAAAATAAATACATAGAAACAGTATGGAGATTAATAGAAATAATAAAAATAAAATAATATATAATTTAAAATAAATAAAATATTAATAAAACACAAGTTTATTAGGATGAATATAAAAAAAAAGTTTAACCTCTCACTTCTTAGGAATGAATGTTTCTAAGAAGTTCCAATTTTCCCTAGCCCAAAATCCATTCCTCTCTCTTTCTCGTTTTCCCTCTTTTTAAATGAATAACCTCATTTTCTACAAATGCTTATTTGAAGTTCAAAATTTCCCTTACCCAAAATTCATCATCTTTTTTTTTCTATCTTTCTGGTTTCTCCTTCTCTCTCTGTATATATATATTGGATAATGTTCGCGTGGACATCGACCGACATGTTGGGGTGAGCCCGAACATCATAACCCATAGACTGTCAACATTTAAAGAAGTCCTGATGGAGATCAAGCTCAAGAGGACATGGAGGCCAATCAACAAGATCAAGCAGAGGTAGAGGCACAAATGAAGGACGCCCATGGAGGTCAAAGCCCACCTCAAAGGCTTACAAGAAGCATGTTCAAAGCTTTAGGAGCTAGGGGACATTTATTTTCTCTTTTTGTAATTTCTTTAGTTGAAGGTGCTTAGAGGGAAACATTAGAAACCTCTTTTGTTATAGCATCTTTTAGGATTTAGTTAGGAGCTTTAGGAGGGAATTTTGAATTCTCTTAGCTTTGTTTTTCAGCACCTTAGGCTATAAATAAAGGTGCTCTCTTTGTAAAATTCAGATTGGAATTTATCTAAAGAAACTATACTCAAAATTGGAGTGAGCATTGGAGAGCTTTTGAGCCTTCTTCTCTAGTCTTATCTTGAAGGATCCATGGTGTCCTCAAGTGGCGGCAGCACACTCATCTAGGAGCAACCACACTTCTAGTGGCGTGATCATTCATCATTCATCCATCTTCATGAGCAATTCTCTTCTCCTTCCTTTCTTCTTTGTTAATTTCATGTCTTAGCTTGTTCCTTGTTGTTTTTGGTTCGGCATTTTCAGATTTAATTTGTGTAGCTTCGGTTCGTTTATGTTCATTGCTGTTCTTCATCTTATTCTCTTCTTTTTCCAGCTTTTGTTCGGTTCAATTTACTTTCCAGCTTTCAAATTCAGTTTGCTTAGCTTTTGTGCCTTTTTGTTCGGTTCAATTTGACAATAATTGGATCTTCTATATGAGTTTGTGTTTTGGCACTAGTTTTGGTGAGTTCTTGTTCATAGAACCTTGATCCATTTCTATGATAAAGTGCCTAGCTCTTAACCAACTCAAGATGATTCCTAAGAATGTCAAGAATCATTCTAATTGTGCTATTGGAATCACATCATGTGGTATCATGAGTCTTAGGTTTGTTTTTGTTTAATTGTTGAGTTGTGTAGCACTTTATTTCAAGAGCTCTTTTAATTTCTTGCAATTTAAGTTTCTGTTTTAGGCTTATTTTGAGTTTACTTGTTTTAATTCTTTTGCCTATCATATGTTTGAGTATTTTCCTTTTTGAATCATGTCAAGTTTTGTCTTAGTCATGTTATTCCATAATTGTCATTACTTCTAGTAGTACTTTTATTGTTTCTTGCTTTAGTATCATATAATTTTCTGAATTGATATTGATCCTTTGTGCATTTTCTTTTTAGAATTGAGTTCATACTTGTATTCTAGACCTATACAAGTTCCAATACATCATTTTCCATTATGTCTTTGTTAGTTCATAATTCTGTTTTTTATTCCTATTAGGATTCCTCTGTTTCTGAAAAAACGTGCTTACTGTTTTTCCTTATTGAAATTGATTTACTCACTGGAAATTCTGAAATTCTGGATTTGTGATATTCAAAGTGTTAGAAAAGAGTAGAAAAAAGAATCATTCAAAAATTCAAAGTACACAAAAAATGATAAATAAAATAAAAAAAAAGTGTACAATTCTGCCGAAAAGAATACGGTAATCTGGCAGCGATTTTAAAAAAATTATCTCAATTAATTGGCTTACTTTTTTTAATTGATTCCAGTGCCATTATTGAGTTAACATCTTGAAGTTTCTATGGTTTAAATTTCATAATCCAGTTCGCTCTACATCATTCCAGTTAAATCAGTGAATATCAAGCACAGTTTGCATTTTAAAAAAAAAAAAATTCCAGTAGCTAAATTTTTGTTTTCTTCATCTACTCTAATGCTTTTCCTTAAGTATTCTTTTGTGTGCCTACTTTCTCATTGAGTTCTTTATTTTCTTGCTTGTCTTTCATTCTTTACTCTTTGAGTTTGTCTTACATATAGTTTTCCTTTTGCAATTACCTTTCCTTGCTTATACCTTTTCTTGTTTGTCTTTATTGTTTCATTGGTTTTGTGGTGGTTGCTTTTGAGATTGGTGTGCTTGCTTTGACATCTTTCATTTGAGGATTCCAAGGCCTCAAGATCAGATTGGTGCAAGGACATTATTTCTTTGAGAGTGACCTATTTTTCTGCCTCAATTTCACTTCGGCATTTTGGTTTAAAACACTCATTGTTTTTGCTAATTTTTGTTTCTTAACTTGTTTGCTGTTTTTGTGTGTTTGTTGTTTTTTATTTCCAAAATGGCTGCATTTTCAAGTGATGCATCATACAAGCAGAATTCTCCTTCCAAAGCTTCAATCCTTGGTGAATTACATGAAGCTCAAAGAACCATTAGACGGTTGGAGGAGAAATTGCAAAAGATGGAGGTACAACAAGCTAGACCATCTCCTTCAATTCATGATGAGCATCATAGACCTTCAACAAGAGCTTCTTCCAATGATTTTGGCCGTGAAGATGAGCATAGGAGAAGGAGAACTCCACCCCAAGTCCATGGACAAAGACATCATCACCAAGGGGAAAGAACTCACTACGGCAATGACTTCTATCATGATGCAAAGTCTAGGCTTCCTTCGGTCAAGCTACCTTGTTTTAATGGCTCTAGTGATCCTAATGTATATTTAGATTGGGAGGCTAAGTGTGAACAAATATTTGAGATCCATGAGATCCAAGATGAGCATAAGCTTAAGCTAGCCACCCTAGAGTTTAGTGATTATGCCATGAAATGGTGGCATGGAATTGTAAAGGACATTATCTATCACAAGGGTCCTCCCGTGGACTCTTGGAACTCTTTAAAGGATCATATGCGCGCTAGGTTTGTGCCCCCACATTTTAGGAAAGACCTCATGTTGAGACTCCAACGGTTTCAACAAGGCACGCTAAATGTGGATGAATATTATAAGGAGCTTGAGACGCTTGTGCTTAAAATTGAATTAGAAGAAAGTGAGGAAGCTATGATTGCTAGGTTTGTGAGTGGTCTTAGGAAGGATATTCAAGACATTGTTGAGTTACAAGAGTATTCATCATTGGGCTCTTTAGTTCATCTTGCAATGAAGGTGGAAGCCCAACTTGCTAAGAAAAACTCTTTAAAAAATGCTTCCAATGATGGATACTACTCCAAGTCTTGGAGAAACAAAAATTATTTTTCTAAACATCCTTCCAAAGATTCTTCTTTCAAACCCAAGGAAACTAAGCCATCTACTTCTAGACCTAAGTCTCCCACTAGAACATCCAATACTAAATGCTTTAAATGTATGGGTTATGGTCATATAGCTGCAAATTGTCCTTCCAAACGAAGTATGTACATGCATGAGGGCATTGTAGTTAGTGAGCATGATTCGGATTCTCCTAAGCATTCATTGCATTCTCATGCATCTAGTGAAGAAGAGAGCGAATGTCCACTTGAAGGGGACTTGTTAGTTGTAAGAAGACTTCTTGGACAAGTTTCACAACCTTTTGATGAAAGTCAAAGGGAAAATATTTTCCATACAAGATGTCTTATTCAAAACAACATTTGTTCCTTGATAGTGGATGGGGGTAGTTGTGCAAATGTGGCTAGTACAAGAGTAGTAGATAAGCTTGGATTGCCTACTATCTCTCATACAAAGCCCTACAAATTACAATGGCTTAGTGAAGTAGGAGAAATAATTGTTGATCCTGCCTGTTGACCAAAACGCTGGAGCCTTGCCTCGTCAAACCTGGATCGACTTCTGCGCCGTATTAGCCTCCGTCCTTCACCGCGATCCGGCTCAAGAACCTGCAAAGACAGAATGGCGCCGCTGCGGCCGATCACGCTCCGACGCCCAAGTCAGTGACTGAACCACCAATTACTAAGAGAAAAACTCAAGAACTCTAAGGAACCGTGCAAAGTTCTCTCTCAGCGTATTCTCGTTCTCGCAGTTGTAAAGAAGTAATCTAAATGCGTGCGTACCTCAAAGTTCGTTGGAAACTCTTATATACCTAGGGACTTTCTCTCTCCTGGCAGTTACACATCTGGACACGTGGCTCGCATCCAGCTGTACACGTGTCATCATCTGAAGCATCCTTGACTTGGGCGCCACTTCTTACTCTTCAGGCTTTTGGCTAAGTTACTTACGCATGGAGCGCAAAGCTGCCTTGGAGCGTGATCTCTTCTGAGTGGCGAGTTCGGGTGCCTTCATATACACCTTCCCTGTGGTCTCGCCGGCCGCCTTCATGATCTGCTCTACCAGCTTCACCGTGTATGTTCAAGTAAGCTGTCTCTCGACCTCATCCTCTGGTTAGCTAAGAAATGACTATCTGACAACTTTATCCTTTGCTTCGACGACCTAGAACAAGCTTCCCTGATCCTTCGGCGATGTCCTTCTCTCGGCAATCTCTAACCATCAGGTCGCCTGGGTTCACATCCGGCGACTTCATCTCAAACTCGGTGACCGCCGGGTTAGGTACGATAGAGATCGGAGCACGCCAACTTAATACCTAGCGACCGCTCGAGCCCCCCGACCTCCTTCCCTTCTGCCAGCAATGGGCCCCGCCCAGCACGCCTTCATAACAGCTTGCTGCCACGTCATCACTTCCGACTACCAGGGTGGTACACAAGCCCCCCAGTCTTAAGCGAAGACTTGTCCAGCGAAAAGACTAAAGAAGTCACGTCACTACCGATCTACGTGGCGCTGGCGCAGAATTCCAAACGCTCGTACTTTCTGCTTCCATGACGCTCCACCAAACACCTTTCCAATCGCTCGACACGTGGCTTCATCAATGGTCATCTTTAGCTGTCGTTTACGCTTCCAAAAAACCGTTTGAAAAACCCTTAAACCCATTTCATTTCTACTGTTCCATCATCTCTTTGCCTTCTCAAACGCTCTGAGTTTCCTCTGCAAACCCACGACGCTCTTCAACCCTCTCAATCCCCAACTCCCTTCAGCGTTTAACCGATCATCGAAAGGTACCTCTTTTACTTCCTCTGTTGATTTTTGCTGCATTTTAATCGATTCGCATCATCCATTAACTGTCTGGTGCATACGCTGTGGGTTGTTTCTTCTTCTTTCCCCTTTTCGCAACTTAGGGCTTCGCCTTCCATTTCTTCCATCACAACGAACTTTCGTTCGTTCGTTTTTCATCCTTCATTCACAATCAAATCATCCCCTGCAACCTTCGCTCACCTCTCTTTTCCTTTTTCCTTTGCAGTTCCCGCGATGGTTCGTACAAAGATCACCGCGAATCCTCCCCCTTCGTCACAAAACCCTCCATCACAAGCGCATAACCCATCACGAGCACCTGGTGCTCCCTCTTCCCAGGCTGAGAGGCCTGCAACCTCTCGCCCTGACCTGGCTCAGGCTACTCCACCGGTCGCCGGAGGGGCCTCCATCCCTACTCCAGACTATAAGAAGCTTTACCCCTGGGCCAGCTCGGCTCTGCTGAAAGAAACTTCTTCAATAAACTCTGTGCTGGTGGTGCTCCGACTAAGGAAAGGGGACCAGTCGGATCTTTCATTTCACAAGGAGCACGACAGTAAAATGGTCGTGCTGCCTTGCCATCCTGATGAGCCAATCTGTGCTGACGACAAAGCGAGCAACGGCGAGTCGTTCTGCTTTCTCTACGCAACGCTTTTCAAAAAGGTGAAGCTCCGACTTCCCTTTACTCGTTTCGAGCGAGAACTGCTAACTGAGCTCGACATCGCCCCTGCCCAGCTTCACCCTAACAGCTGGGCGTTTGTAAGGGCGTTCCAGATTATGTGCGCACACCTGGGACTGCCAGCGTCAGTGGACGTTTTCCTCTTCCTTTTTTAAGCTAAGCATCCAGGAGATCGCCTTTGGGTGAGTCTGAACGGAATTGCTGGGAGGTCGATCCTCTCTATCTTCCAGCAATCTTACAAGGATTGGAAAGGAAAATTCATCCAAGTACGCCAAAACGACCAGGACGCTTCGCTGCTTGACGGCTTTCCCTTGTACTGGGTAAACAAGGGAAATAAAGACTCCAAGGGAAGCTTCAGAAAGCCAAGGAGCCCCGATAACATGGGCGCTTTGGACAAGGACCTGTGCCTCTTCTGGAAGAGCGTGGCAGACGCCAACATCACCTTCCTCACCTCTGCGATCATCTTCTTCGAGTTCTTCGAAGGCCAACTCGAGGCTCGCATAGGTTAGAGCTTACCTTAACATCTAAGTTATTGCCTCGTGCTGCACCTCTGTTATCTGTTACTGGGTGTCTTGTCTGTTGCGCAATAGACTTAGTCTTTATTTTTTGCACCACTTGTTTGTCTCATTGGGATATTTACCCATGTATTTACCTTCGTCTTTGAGCTAACCTGTATACTTTCTCATTGTGCAGATCTCATGTTGGGTAAAGGGAAACTAGCCGAATTGAGGGCGCTCGCCCGAGCTCATAGGTTGGCGTCGGGCTCCTAAACTGTGCCCAACTCAGTGGTGGAGATCGCCGCTGCTCAGGGCAGATCGCCCCCTCAAGGTCCAGCCCCTTCAAAAGCCTTGCCCGCCCAACAACGCAAGAAACTCATCCTCAGGAAGCCAAAGAGGAAAACCCCTCAGGTGGTCCATGAGGATGAAGAAGAAGACGATGAAGCAACTGAGGATGGCCTCATCACCAAAAGAAGAAGGGTGGCGCCTTCTTCCCCACATGCTTCACCTCCTCTTCCAACATCAACACCGTCCTCACCACCAGCTCCCATTCCAACACCGCCTTCTCCCCCAGCTGCAACGCCGCCGTGTTCAAGCAGTTCCTTTGGCGGCTGCATTTCCCGTGGTTGAGGCTACTGAACCCAACTTCATGGAGAACCCTCCGAGCGCCTCCACGCCATTTGTATCTGCTGGAGGGGGTCCTCCTTCAACCGCCTCAATCGCCGAAGCTGCGGCAGGTGGGGATGAAGGTGCTCACAACTCACCCATCATCATCACCGAGTCCCCCTCGTCACCACCACGCCAAGAAGCTCCAATTCACCAACCAATTCAAGAAGGTGGTGGCGAGAACCAGCACCAGGCTCCCCCAGCGCTTCCGCGAGCAAACCTTCCCCTTGCGGTCAAAGGGATGTGGGAACCCTTCTCAGCAAAACTCAAAATGATGGCAGAGGATCTTCCCTCCATCATATCAAAAGTTGTGGAGAGTTCCAGCAAGAAACTCCAGGACGACATCTCCGTGCTCCAAGAGGAGAATTGCCTAATAAGGATCGAGGCGGAGAAGTTGTCCTGCAACCTTATGCTGGCGGAGATCGACCATTCGCGAGTGGAGGATGCTATGAGCACTGAGCTGCGGGTGGCGCGCAAGGAGGCCACCGATCTACGCCATAGGGTGCACCTCTTGGCTCAAGAGAAAATTGAGCTGGAGAGCAAACTGGTCCCCTACCGTCTCAAGGTGGCTGACTTGGAGGCGTCGATCAAAGCGGATGCCGCCAAGGTAGAAAGCCTCGAGAAGAGGTCAGTAGATCGGGAGGTCCTCTTGGGGAAAGTTGAAAAAGAGAGAGATGACACCATGGCTAAACTTGCTGAGGCCAAAAAGGAGAATGAAGGGATCGCCGCAGAGCTGGCCCAGGCGCAGGCGGAAAACAAGAGGATTACTGAAGACCTTCTTCAAGCTCGTGAGAGGGCTGAAGAACTAAAACAGCAGACCGAGGGGCTCAAGAAGCAAACTGAAGAACTCGAGTTGAGCTCTGCCCAAATCCTCGCTGCTGGGTTTGACGCCGCCCTGGATGCCTGCCAGTACCCTGATCTGGACTTTTTCATGGTGTCGCTAAACAATGAAGTGGTGGATGGGAAGATCGTTCCCTCTGAAGACTAGCTGCTTCCCTCCATCACTTATTCTTCTGTCTTTCTCTTACACAACTTACTTGTAATAATTTTTCCCCCTTTGGTACATGTAATTTAAACTGATGCCATTGTGTTATGACATTTCCTGCCTCTTTATATAATCTCTCTGTTAGCTTTATTTCTTCTCGTATAAATCGTTTAAACGAAATTGACTTTTCAATTCTGCGAGTGCGACTGTTCGATAACTGCTTCAAACTACCGACTTTCGAATAATAGTCTTCTAACAACTTGTGAATTCTTAAGATAATGAACCTCAGCGCGAAACCAATTTCCAAACAACGAGCTTCAACCCAACTAATAGTTTAAAACATAGCTCACCCGATCTGCCTTATCAAAACGGGCCTTAACTCTTGCCATCGCTTGAATTTCTTCTGATCGCCAAAGATTCTTGGCGATACCAGCTTCCTCTCGCCTTCATAGCTTTGCCCTTGTTCCCTCATCTGGGGGTAGAGGCGTCTTTCGGATCCTTCTCTACCTTCCCTGACTTTCAGGACATTGAGCTGGATAACTAAGTGTTCTCTTCGAACCTACCTTAGCTATCCTTCAAACTTCTTCCACCCTCCACACCGTACCTGAACTCGTTCGAGACGAGAAGGATTTTATCTTGCCTGAACTCGCTCGACGGCGAGAAGGTCTTTAACTCGCCTGAACTCGCTCATCGGCGAGAAGGTCTTTAACTCGTGCCTCTACATTGCCCCAGGGGCTACATCTTCTCTCCCCCGGAAGCACTGAGGACTTTTTACTGGTGCCTCTACATTTCCCCAGAGGCTACATCTTCTCTCCTCTGGAAGCACTGAGGACTTTTTACTGGTGCCTCTACATTGCCCCAGAGGCTACATCTTTTCTCCTCTGGAAGCACTGAGGACTTTTTACTCTTTCTCGCCTGCACTCGCTCGACGGCGAGGAGGTCTTTATCTCTTTCTCGCCTTAGGACGCGCGAGGGCGTTGAGGTCTTTTAACTAGTGCCTCCGATCGCCGAAAGACGATGAGGACTTTAAACTTTAACTGATGCCGCCAATCGCTGAAAGACGATGGGGACTTAGAAATTCTTTAGAAAGCATGCGACATAACTTCAAAACTCGCCTTAAATCACTTTTGGGTGACAAGGTCTTTCTTTTTTCAAAAACTCTTGCAATAACAATAAGCATGCAATCTAAGACACTTTGAACTTCGAAAACTCTTCTTTATTGGGTGGCCTCATTAAAAACCCTCCTTAGGGAAAAAAGAGTGCCCCCTTTTAAACTGTTTTAACAGAAAGCTTGCAAACTCTTCATGTTTGTTTTACTTACAAAGCTTTTAACTGTAATATAACTTGAGGTGCGTGGCGTTCCAGGTGCGAGGGATCGCCCCTCCTTCCAACATTTCTAAGCGGTAGGCGCCGTTCCCGAGCGCCTCGGTTATCCTGAACGGTCCCGTCCACTTAGGCGACAGCTTGTTCTCCATCTCGTACTGGTGGGCCTTCCTCATCACTAGGTCGCCTTCTCTGAACTGCCTTGGCATCACCTTCGAGTTATACCTTCGTTCAATCCTTCTTTTCACTGCCTCAGCCTTCACTCTTGCCTCTTCCCTGACCTCATCCAGCAAATCCAGATTCAGCCTTCTTTCCTCATTTGAGTCTTCTGCTACAAAGTTCTGGAATCTCGGCGAGCTCTCTTGGATTTCCACGGGAATCATTGCGTCGCATCCATAGACCAGGCTGAACGGGGTCTCATGGGTTCCTGACTGCTCAGTGGTGTGGTACGCCCAGACTATACGAGGTACCTCCTTAGCCCAACTTCCTTTGGCTTTCTCTAGCCTTCTCTTCAAACCTCTTAGCAATACCCGATTGGCTGACTCTACTTGGCCATTCGTCTGAGGGTGCTCGACAGATGCAAATACTTGTTGAATTCCCACCCCTTCGCACAGCTTTTTCAACAGGTGACTTGCAAACTGAGTTTCGTTATCTGACACCAGGCGCTTGGGCACACCAAACCGGCACACGATGTTCTTCCACACAAAGCTCTCGATCTTGTGTGCGGTGATCTGGGCCACTGGCTCTGCTTCGATCCACTTGGTGAAATATTCAATCGCCACCACCAAGTACTTCATCTGCCTGATCGCCAATGGAAAGGGTCCCAGAATGTCGATCCCCCATGTATGAAACGGCCAAGGGCTGTAAATCGACTTCAACTCCTCGGGAGGCGCTTTGTGCCAATCGGCGTGCTGCTGACATTGCTTGCAACACTGCGTGTACTTCTTGCAGTCTTCTCTCATTGTTGGCCAGTAGTAACCTGCACGGAGAGTCCTTGCGGCCAGAGCTCGACCCCCGATGTGGCTTCCACATATCCCTTCATGGAGCTCAGCCATGATTCTTGTACATTTCTCTCCGTGCACACATTCCAGGAGTGGGTGAGTGAACCCAAACCTATACAACTCGCTATCAATCATCGCGAACTTGCTGGAGTTCTTCTTTATCTTCCTGGCCTCTGTCGGATCCAGCGTGAGAAGGCCATCCACCAGGCATCGCTTGTACTGTGTTACCCAGGTGTCTGGCTCACGGGTAGCGCAGACCTGTGCCACGTTCACCCTCTCTCCCCGACATGCCCTTATTCTTGGCGATCTCAAGGTCTCCTGGGTCAAAGACCTGTGACTCCTCGTCGCTTTCTCCGTCGATTTGCTTATCTGAAGAACCAGGTGATCTGCTACAAATGCTCTGGGTGTCTTCAGAGTTTCTTGGATCACCGTCCTCTGCCTACCCCCCTTGCCTGAACTGGCGAGCTTAGCTAGCAAGTCAGCTCGGGCATTCTGCTCTCTGGGCACATGCACTACTTCAAAGGAGGCGAAGGAACTCTTCAACTCCCGTACATACTCCAGGTAAGCCGCCATTTATGGATCCTTGGCCTGGAACTCGCCTGTTACTTGTCCCGTGACCAACAGCGAATCACTCTTAGCCATTAACACCCTAGCTCCCATCTCCTTGGCCAGCAAGATTCCGGCGATCAACGCCTCATATTCTGCTTGATTGTTGCTGGCCTTGAAGGCAAACCTCAGGGACTGCTCAATCAGCACGCCGTTGGGCCCTTCCAAGATGACTCCAGCACCACTGCCCTGCTGGTTCGACGATCCGCCCACCGAAAGCACCCAACGAAAGTCATCCCCCTCAACTCGTGTGGCTTCTGACGAGAGCTCGACCACGAAATCTGCGAAAATTTGTCCCTTAATCGGACCTCGGGGCTCATACTTGATGTCGAACTCCGACAGCTCCACCGCCCACTTCACCATCCTCCCAGCTACGTCGGGCTTCTTCAGAACCTTCTGGGTGGGCAAGTCGGTCATCACCAGTATTGTAAAGCTGTGGAAATAGTGGCATAACCTTCTTGCCGAAAAACTACTGCCAGTGCAGCTTTCTCCAAGGCTTGATATCTCATTTCGGGGCCCTGCAACACCTTACTGACAAAATAAATAGGCCTTTGGGCCTGATTTTGGTCTTGGGCGAGCACCGCACTTACCGCCCTCTCAGTCACAGCAAAATACAACCTGAAAGGGGTCCCCATCAGCGGTTTGCACAAAACCGGCGGGCTCGCCAGGTACTCTTTAAGCTTGACGAAGGCTTCTTCACACTCCTTCGTCCAGGCAAATTTGTTATTCCGCCTTAAACACTGGAAATACGGATGGCCCTTCTCCCCGCTAGCCGACACGAAACGAGACAGGGCGATCATCCGACCCGTGAGCTGCTGCACCTCCTTCACGATTGTCGGGCTCCTCATCGCCAAGATGGCGGCACACTTATCAGGGTTGGCTTCTATTCCTCTCTCAGTTAAGAGGAACCCCAAAAACTTCCCAGCCTCCACGCCAAAGATGCACTTCTCGGGATTCAGCTTTAACCTGAACTTAGCGATCGTAGTGAACAACTCCTCCAAGTCCGCAACGTGCTTGCTCTTCTCTGGCGAGGTCACGACCATGTCATCCACGTAGGCTTGCACATTCCTTCCCAGCATTGGTGCAAGTACCCGATCCATCAACCTCTGGTACGTAGCCCCGGCGTTCTTCAGACCAAAAGGCATCACCTTGTAGCAGTAGCACGACCTCTCGGTCATGAAGGCGGTCTTCTCTTCATCCCTAGGATGCATCTTTATCTGGTTGTACCCCGAGAAGGCATCCAGGAAGCTCAGCAACTTACACCCCGCAGCATTGTCGACCAGGGCATCTATACTTGGCAAAGGATATGAATCCTTTGGGCAGGCCTTGTTCAGATCAGTGAAGTCGACGCACATGCGCCACTTCCCATTGCTCTTCTTTACCAGCACGACGTTGGCCAGCCACTCAGGGTACTGCACCTCCCTGATATGGCCTGCAGCGAGGAGCTTCTGGGTTTCGTCTCTAATCGCCTGCCTCCTCTCCTCGTTGAACTTCCTTCTCCTCTGTCGTACCGGTCTGACCTGGTTGTCCATCGCCAAATGATGCCACAAGAAGTCGGGATCGATCCCGGGCATGTCCGAAGCGGACCATGCGAACGCATCCAGATGCCGCTCTATCACCTTGGCAATCTGGTCCTGGAGCTCAGCCTCCAGAGATCTTCCCAGCTTGAAGATCTTTCCCCCGATCTCCCTTTCGAGCCACTGCTCGACGGGTTTTGGTCTGGTTTCTCTGGCGATCACCGCCCTAGCGATTCCCAGCTCCCTCGCTTCCTCGAGGCGATTCCTCGCCTCCTCCTCTCGACCGACGTTCTCCTCCCTCAACTCAGCATCCACCATCACCACGTCGCTTGCGGCGGTCTCCTCTATTACCGTCGACTTGGGCTTCACACCGGGAGGCGGGGTGGTTGTCACGTAACTCACGGACCTCTTGTTCTTCAGGCTATTCTCATAGCACTTCTTTGCTTCTTTTTGGTCGGATTTGATGGTGATCACCACCCCTTCCATCGATGGCAACTTCACCTTCATGTGCCTGGTGGAAGGCACAACTCCTATCCTGTTGAGTGTTGGTCTTCCCAACAGAATGTTGTATGCCGAAGGAGCGTTCACGACGAGGTACTTGATTTTCTCTGTTCTCGAGCCCGCCTCATCCGTGAACGTAGTTCTCAACTCAATGTACCCCCTGACCTCCACCTGATCGCCAGCGAAACCATACAAACACCCTCCATAGGGCCTTAACTGGTCAAGGGGCAACTCCAACTGCGTGAAAGTCGGCCAGAACATCATGTCTGCCGAGCTTCCTTGGTCCACCAGAACCCTGTGGACCTTCCTTCCCGCCGTAATCAGCAAGATGACTATAGGGTCGTTGTCGTGAGGCACAACGTCCCGAAGATCTTGCTTTGTGAATGTAATGTCCACATCCGGCGAGTGGTCCTCGAACATGTCCACCGTCATCACAGACCTCGCATACTTCTTCCTCTATGACGCGGTGCATCCACCACCCGAGAAACCTCCTGCAATGGTGTGGATCTCTCCATGAGTAGGCATCTCGTGCTGCTGAGCCTCACCATCTGCGGGCTGGGAGCTCGACGCACCCCCCGTCCTTCTATCCAGCAAGTAATCATTTAGGAACCCGCTCTTGACCAGGTCGTCGAGCTGGTATCCTAAAGCCAAACATGAGTCCACGATGTGGCCAAAGCCCTGGTGGAACTCGCACCAGGCGTCTGGCTTTGGTCCCAACACCTTGCCACCCACCTTCTCGGGCGTCTTCAGCCTGGCTGCTATATTAGGAATGGCGATCAGATCCGCCAATCCCATCACGAACTTATGTTTCGGCGGGCGATTGTACTCCCGACGTGCTAGTTGAGGGCGCCCCGGGCCTCTACCCTTGTTTTTTCTTGGATCGTAAGGATGGCGAGTCCTCTGATCCCTCTTGGCCGCCGCTCTCTCCAACACCCTCTGTGGCTGGATCCTGGTCTGGGCACGTGGCCTAGCGGGGGCCACGCTTCCCCTCTTCTCGGCGACCTCACTTTCATCGGTGATGTGGGCCACCGCAAGTCGCCGAACCTTAGCAAACGTGGCGGGGTGAGCCCTAATCAACGCCTCGCAGAAGGGTCCCGGCAGCACGCCCTTCTTGAACGCGTAGACCAACATCTCTTCATCCTTGGCTGGCGAGCGGACCATCTGCGCCCCAAAACGATTCAAGTAGTCCCTGAGGGACTCTCCCTGGTACTGCCTTATGTCGAACAGATCATAAAACACCCTAGGCAGCGCCTTGTTCACTATGTACTGCTTGACGAAGATCTTCGAAAACTGTTGGAAGTTGCTTATGTGACCTGTAGGCAGGCTTACAAACCATTCCAGCGTTGTTCCCTGGAGTGTGCTTACAAACATCTTGCAGTACACAGCATCCGATCCTCCTGACAGCATCATCTGCGTGTGGAACGTGGTGAGATGTGCCTCAGGATCCTCCACGCCGGTAAAAATAGCTTTCACGGGTACTACACTCGCAGGGATAGGCGTGTCCGTAATCGCCTCAGCGAAAGGCATAGGGAAAACGCGAGGCGACGTTGACGGCACGACCTCTTCAGCGACTGGACGCCCTCGCTGCTCCTGAAGAGCTTGACGCAATTCCTCAGTTACTCTGCTAAGCTCTTCATTCCTGGCCCGAGAGGCGACCAGGTCCTCGTGCATTCTTGCCTGCTCTATGCGCGAGGCTTCCACATTCGCCTGCAGCGAGCGCATGATTTCCACCATCTGCGCCATAGTCATGGCGCCTTCAGCAGCAACGGGCGCAACTGGACTTGAACGGTTGCTTCTCATCTTTCTCATGAAAACTTGACAGATCGCAAGGAGTGACGAACAACACCTTCTTCAGCACCGATCGATTCAGCGATCAATCAGTCAGAACTTCGCTAAACTCTGAAGAACTTCAAGAGCACAACTTCGACAGCAAAACCTTCACAAAAACTCGCGACTCCACCACAAACCACTGCTTCTTCCACAAAAATCCGAACGAGCGGCGAAACTTAGATCTCACCGATTAAAACTCGCGTAAGCAGCGGAAAACCTCACCTCACAGAACAAGAACTCAAACGAATGGCGGAAAACGCGAATCTACCGAACAAAGCTTGGATGAACGGCGAAAAATGGTTGCACCAGCACACAACCACACAGAAACTGCAGAAACTTCCAAGAACTCACGCTGTGGATGGGAACAGGTTTTACACGGCCCCACGGTGGGCGCCTGATGATCTTGCCTGTTGACCAAAACGCTGGAGCCTTGCCTCGTCAAACCTGGATCGACTTCTGCGCCGTGTTAGCCTCCGTCCTTCACCGCGATCCGGCTCAAGAACCTGCAAAGACAGAATGGCGCCGCTGCGGCCGATCACGCTCCGACGCCCAAGTCAGTGACTGAACCACCAATTACTAAGAGAAAAACTCAAGAACTCTAAGGAACCGTGCAAAGTTCTCTCTCAGCGTACTCTCGTTCTCGCAGTTGTAAAGAAGTAATCTAAACGCGTGCGTACCTCAAAGTTCGTTGGAAACTCTTATATACCTGGGCACTTTCTCTCTCCTGGCAGTTACACATCTGGACACGTGGCTCGCATCCAGCTGTACACGTGTCATCATCTGGAGCATCCTTGACTTGGGCGCCACTTCTTACTCTTCAGGCTTTTGGCTAAGTTACTTACGCATGGAGCGCAAAGCTGCCTTGGAGCGTGATCTCTTCTGAGTGGCGAGTTCGGGTGCCTTCATATACACCTTCCCTGTGGTCTCGCTGGCCGCCTTCATGATCTGCTCTACCTGCTTCACCGTGTATGTTCAAGTAAGCTGTCTCCCGACCTCATCCTCTGGTTAGCTAAGAAATGACTATCTGACAACTTTATCCTTTGCTTCGAGGGCCTAGAACAAGCTTCCCTGATCCTTCGGCGATGTCCTTCTCTCGGCAATCTCTAACCATCAGGTCGCCTGGGTTCGCATCCGGCGACTTCAGCTCAAACTCGGTGACCGCCGGGTTAGGTACGATAGAGATCGGAGCACGCCAACTTAATACCTAGCGACCGCTCGAGCCCCCCGACCTCCTTCCCTTCTGCCAGCCATGGGCCCCGCCCAGCACGCCTTCATAACAGCTTGCTGCCACGTCATCACTTCCGACTACCAGGGCGGTACAATTGTTAATAAACAAGTCCTCATCCATTTCTCCATTGGAAAATACAAAGATGAGGTATTATGTGATGTTGTGCCCATGGAAGCCACTCATGTTCTTTTGGGAAGGCCTTGGCAATTTGATAGAAAAGTTTTACATGATGGCTTTACCAACAAACTATCTTTTGAATTCCATGGTCACAAGGTTACTTTAAAATCTCTCTCTCCAAGAGAAGTCCATGAGGACCAAGTTATCATGAAGAAAAAGAGGGAGAGTGAAAAAGATAAAAAAGATAAGAGTTCTAAGCCTACACTCCTTGTGTCTAGGCGTGACATTGAAAGGGAAATAGTGGCTCATCATCCTCTTTTCTTAGCCATCCCTAGAACTCTTAGAGTAGAATCACTTGTTGATAGTCCTCATTGCTTGGAAAATTTGGTAGAAGAGTTCCAAGATGTGTTTCAAGATCCTCCAAATGGACTTCCACCTTTGAGAGGGATTGAGCACCAAATTGATTTGATACCGGGCTCTTCTTTACCAAACCGTCCAGCATATAGGACCAATCCAAGTGAAACCAAGGAAATTCGCCAACAAGTTGAGGCTTTGATTGAAAAAGGGTGGGTGCAAGATAGCATGAGTCCTTGTGCTATGCCTATCATCTTGGTGCCAAAAAAGGATGGCACATGGCGAATGTGTTCGGATTGTAGGGCCATCAATAACATAACAATTAAGTATAGGCATCCCATACCTAGACTAGATGATTTGTTGGATGAATTACATGGTTCAAAAATCTTTTCAAAGATTGATCTTAAAAGCGGCTACAATCAAATCCGTATCAAACCAGGTGATGAATGGAAGACGACTTTTAAGACCAACTTTGGTTTATATGAGTGCTTAGTTATGCCTTTTGGCTTAACTAATGCACCAAGCACTTTCATGCGCCTCATGCATCATGTTCTTAGACCTTTCATTTGTAAGTTTCTTGTTGTTTACTTTGATGACATTCTCATTTATAGCTTATCTTTGAATGACCATAGGTTGCATGTTAGGCAAGTTTTAGAAACCCTTAGGAAGGAACATTTGTATGCTAACCTTGCTAAATGTATGTTTGCTCTTGATCATATAGAATTCCTAGGGTTTGTTGTGAGTTGTAAAGGGGTCCATGTGGACAAAACAAAGGTGGTGGCCATTCAAAATTGGCCTACACCGAAATCTTTAAATGAGGTTCGAAGTTTTCATGGACTTGCTTCTTTCTATAGAAGATTTGTCCCAAACTTTGGTACCATTGCCGCACCACTCAATGACATAGTGAAAAAGGATGTGGTCTTTCATTAGGGAGAAGCACAACAAAATGCTTTTGACACTTTGAAAGAAAAATTGACTAATGCTCCCATCTTGGCCCTTCCTAATTTCACTAAGACATTTGAGATTGAGTGTGATGCTTCAAGCATAGGTATTGGGGCTGTTCTCCTTCAAGAGGGCCACCCCATAGCCTATTTTAGTGAGAAATTGAAGGGAAGTCATCTCAATTATTCCACCTATGATAAGGAATTATATGCACTTGTTAGGGCTTTGTTTACTTGACAACACTATCTTTTTCCCAAAGAGTTTGTGATACATAGTGATCATGAATCTCTTAAACATTTGAAAAGCCAAAACAAACTTAACAAGAGGCATGCTAAGTGGGTGGAATTCATTGAGCAATTTCCTTATGTGATCAAACACAAGCAAGGCAAAGTAAATATTGTGGCGGATGCTCTTTCTAGAAGATACACTTTGCTAAATCTTTTAACCTCTCAATATATTGGTTTTGATCACATTAAGGAACTTTATCATGATGACCTTGATTTTTCTCTCATCTATCAAGAGTGTCTTAAGGGAGGACACAAAGACTTTTTTATTCAAGATGGCTTTCTTTTTAAAGGAAAACGTCTTTGTGTTCCTCAATGCTCTATTAGATTATCTCTTGTTAGAGAAGCTCATGAGGGGGGTTTAATGGGACATTTTGGGGTTGCTAAAACTTTGGATGTGTTGCATGAACATTTCTTTTGGCCTCATATGCATAAAAATGTTCATAGTTTGTGTGATAAATGCATAGCTTGCCGCAAAGCTAAGTCTAAAATGCATCCCCATGGTCTATATACTCCTCTTCCTATCCCTTCAATGCCTTGGGTAGATATATCTATGGATTACATCTTAGGCTTACCCAAGACATCAAAGGGAAAGGACTCCATTTTTGTGGTAGTGGATCGTTTTTCAAAGATGGCTCACTTTATTCCTTGCTACAAAGTGGATGATGCATGCCACATTGCAAACCTCTTCTTCCAAGAAGTGGTTCGCCTACATGGGATTCCTAGGTCTATAGTGTCCGATAGAGATCCCAAATTCTTGAGTCACTTTTGGAAGACCTTGTGGGGCAAGCTTGGGACTAAGCTTTTATTTTCTACCACTTGCCACCCACAAACTGATGGTCAAACCGAGGTGGTGAATAGAACTTTGGGACAACTATTGAGATGTTTTATTTCGGGGAATCCTAGAGTGTGGGAGAATTTACTACCCCATGTTGAGTTTGCATATAATCGTGTAGTAAATTCTACCACCTCAAATTCTCCTTTTGAGGTGGTCTATGGGTTTAATCCCCTAACACCTCTTGATCTTCTTCCTATTCCCCTTCTTGGAGATGTCTTGTGCAAAGATGGGGATGAAAAGGCTTCTTTTGTGAAAACTTTGCATAAAGACATCAAGAAGAGAATTGAGAAGAAGGTTGGCATGTATGCTGAACTTGCCAATAAAAGGAGAAAAGCATTGTTGTTTGATGAAGGCGGTTGGGTTTGGCTTCACTTGAGGAAGGATCGCTTTCCTACTCAAAGGAAGTCCAAACTAATGCCTCAAGGGGATGGACCTTTCCAAGTCCTCAAGAGGATTAATGACAATGCTTATAAGTTAGATATGCCTGATACATTCTTAGGTAGTCATACTTTTAATATCAGCGATCTAACTCCTTTTTCTGTAGGTCTCCAGAATTCGTGGTCGAATTCTCTCCAACTCGGGGAGTATGATGGAGATCAAGCTCAAGAGGACATGGAGGCCAATCAACAAGATCAAGAAGAGGTAGAGGCACAAATGAAGGACGCCCATGGAGGTCAAAGCCCACCTCAAAGGCTTACAAGAAGCATGTTCAAAGCTTTAGGAGCTAGGGGACATTTATTTTCTCTTTTTATAATTTCTTTAGTTGAAGGTGCTTAGAGGGAAACATTAGAAACCTCTTTTGTTATAGCATCTTTTAGGATTTAGTTAGGAGCTTTAGGAGGGGGGGTGTGTTAGTAGATAGGTGTAGAAGTAGAAAAGGAGGTGCCAAAGTGAAGGAAGAGGTCACACCTTCCTCATGCATAGGTTTTAGGCGCCGGTTCTAAATAGGTTTAGGAGGGAATTTTGAATTCTCTTAGCTTTGTTTTTCAGCACCTTAGGCTATAAATAGAGGTGCTCTCTTTGTAAAATTCAGATTGGAATTTATCTAAAGAAACTATACTCAAAATTGGAGTGAGCATTGGAGAGCTTTTGAGCCTTCTTCTCTAGTCATATCTTGAAGGATCCATGGTGTCCTCAAGTGGCGGCAGCACACTCATCTAGGAGCAACCACACTTCTATTGGCGTGATCATTCATCATTCATCCATCTTCATGAGCAATACTCTTCTCCTTCCTTTCTTCTTTGTTAATTTCATGTCTTAGCTTGTTCCTTGTTGTTTTTGGTTCGGCATTTTCAGATTTAATTTGTGTAGCTTCGGTTCGTTTATGTTCATTGTTGTTCTTCATCTTATTCTCTTCTTTTTCCAGCTTTTGTTCGGTTCAATTTACTTTCCAGCTTTCAAATTCAGTTTGCTTAGCTTTTGTGCCTTTTTGTTCGGTTCAATTTGACAATAATTGGATCTTCTATATGAGTTTGTGTTTTGGCACTAGTTTTGGTGAGTTCTTGTTCATAGAACCTTGATCCATTTCTATGATAAAGTGCCTAGCTCTTAACCAACTCAAGATGATTCCTAAGAATGTCAAGAATCATTCTAATTGTGCTATTGGAATCACATCAAGTCCGTTCGATCTCCCAGAAGAAGAGAGAGATGGGCGATGAAAAACGCTTAGGAGCGAAAGCAGAGGCCGAAAAGCTTCTATTAGCCGAGTTCATACGGGAGGCCCGGTACACGACTTGGTTGACCAACGTCGTCATGGTCACCAAGCCGAATGACAACTGGAGGATGTGCATCGACTACAGAAACCTCAACAGCGCATGTCCGAAAGACTCCTACCATCTACCCAACATCGACCGCCTGGTGGACGGGGGCAGCCGACCATAAAATCTTGAGCTTCTTGGACGCTTATTCTGGCTATAAATAGATAAGTATACACCCCAAAGAAAGGAGAAGACGACCTTCATGACGGCCGACGCCAACTACTACTATGAGGTCATGCTGTTCGACCTCAAGAACGCAGAGGCGACCTACTAACGCCTGATCGGCCGGTCGGTAGAGGTATATATGGATGATATAGTGGTGAAGTCTGACTCCTTTAAACAACATGTGAGGACCTCGACGAGGTGTTCAAGGCCCTCAGGGGGGCCAATATAAAGCTCAACCCCGAGAAGTTTACATTCGGGGTTGAGGGAGGGAAGTTTTTGGGCTTCATGCTCACCCACAGGGGGATAGAGGCCAACCCCGATAAATTTCAAGCTATACTTAGCATGAGAAGTACAAAGAACATCAAGGAGGTACAACAACTCCTAGGGTGCCTGACCGCCCTCTCCAGATTCGTCCTCCGCTTGGCCGAGAAGACGAGCGATGGTCCAGCTGCTTCGGAAGGCCGCCAAGTTCAGCTGGGACAACAGATGCGAAGAGATCTTCAAGCATTTCAAGGAATTCCAGACATCCCCATCCGTCATCCAGAAGCAGAGACCTGAACACCCAATCCTGGTGTACCTGGCAGTCTCGGAGGAAGCAGTTAATGTTGCTTTGGTGCAGGAGGCCGAGGGCGAGGAACGATCGATATACTTCGTCAGTCTAACCCTCCACATGGTCGAGACGAGGTACCAAATGATCGAGAAGGTGGCTCTCGCCCTAGTCCTCACAACAAGACGGATGTGCCCCTACTTCCAAAATCACTCGATAACTGTAAGGACTAACTACCCTATTTTTAAAATTTTATTTAAGCCAGACCTTGCAGGGTGAATGATAGGCTAGTCGATCGAGCTGTTTGAGTTCGACATTCGTTATGAACCGAGGGGCGCCATCAAGTCTTAGTGCTTGGTCGACTTCTCGATCGAGCTGACACCACTGCCCACCCTATCGGGCGGGTAGACGCTCTACGTACACGGCTCACCCAACAAAACAGCCTGCGAAGCAAGAGTCGTCCTGGAAGGAATGGGCGACCTCCTCCTAGAGCAACCACTCCAGTTCGGGTTTAGGGCGACCAACAACCAGGCCGAGTACGAGGCCTTGCTCTTGGCTAAACCTTGCCTACGACATGGGAGCACGCGAGGTTACATGCAAAAGCAACTCCCAGGTTATGGTCGGCCAGATCAAAGGAGAGTTCGAGGTGAAAGAGCCTCTACTGCAACGATACTACCACGCGGCCAAAAATAGCATCGTCCGGTTCAACAAAGCACCCTTGGAGCACATACCGAGGGAGAACAACAAAAGGGTCGACATCTTGTCCAAGTTGTCGATCACCAAGAAGAAGAGCCACCAAAGATCAGTCATACAGATATGGCTGAGGCACCCCAGTGTGTCTGAGGCCGAATGCCTAACAATAGACAAGGCCGAAATGGATAATTGGATGACATCCATCATCCAGTACCTGAAGGATGGCACATGCAAGCCTGAACAAGAAAAAACAATGCGGCAACAATGTGCTCGGTACACCATGATCAACGATGACTTGTACCGAAGAGGATACTCGCCCCCCCTCCCCCCACTGAAGTGCATCACCAGCAAACAAGCCGAGTATATCCTGACTGAGATCCATGAGGGGGTTTGCGAAAATCACTCAGGGGCAAGGACGATGGCCGCTAAGGTCCTGAGGGCTGGATACTACTGGTCAACCGTCCAGGGCGACTATGCCGAGTACGTAAAAAAATCTACCAAGTGCCAGGAGTTTGGCCCCTCCACCACACAAGGCCGGAAGAGCTGCACAATATTATCTCCCCATGGCCGTTCGCCATCTGGGGGATGGACATAATCGGTCTCATTGTCCCAGGAAAAGGGCAGACCAAGTTCCTCTTGGTGGGAGTCGACTACTTCACCAAATGGATTGAGGTCGAACCCCTTGCATCCATCTCGGCCAAAAATGTTCAAAATTTTGTATGGAGGAGCATTGTTTGCCGATTTGGTGTCCCACACAAAATAATAACTCATAATGGCCGACAATTCATTGACCGAGGCTTGTAGTCCTTTTATGACGACCTGGGCATCAAGTCAGTTACGACCTCGATAGAACACCTGCGAGCCAACGGACAGGCTGAGGCCGCCAACAAGGTCATACTGAATGAGCTCAAAAAACGCCTGGGTAAGGCAAAAGGCCGATGGACCGAGGAACTGATAGAAGTACTTTGGGCGTACAGATGCACCCCCTAGACTACCACGCAGGAGACACCCTACAGTCTGACATATGGGGCTGAGGCCATGGTCCCGGTTGAGGTGAGCGAGCCCACCATACAAATGCAAATATTCGACCTCACCCTGAACGAGGAAAGCCTAGCGGTCAACCTCGATTTGGTAAGTGAGTTTCGTGACAAAAGCAAGATTCGAGAGGCCGCCTGCAAGATCCAGGCATCAAGGCCACCCCTTAGCAACTCCGAGGAAGGGACGCCTCGGATCACCTCCCGAGTGTCCTCAGGAAGAGCTACGCGCACCCTTCGCGTAAACTACAAGTCACCCCAGGAGGGCGAGAGGTGACATCAAGACCTCCACTAAACAGTCAGCCTCGGTAGGTGGAGTCGCCTACTCCACATGCCTGGGCGAGGGTGAGTCCACCTCGACCTTGTCCCGACGTGGTGGCGGCATCGGCAGGGACCCAAGGGAATGAGTAGTGGTGGCAACGTTACCACCATCCTTGGCCTCTTCTTGGACTTGTGGGAAGGGTCGGCCGAGCCCTTGTCAACTTGGTAGAGCGTCAATGCTCTAACGCCCCTTGTAGGCGTTAAGGACATTAGCACCAGCAGGTGATTCTTATGCCATGATTTCTACAAAAAATAACAAGTGTTAGAGGATGAAATAAAAAGGACCGACCGAGAAGAAATAACAACTCATACCCTTAACGGCCACCCATCTTGCCGACTTGGCATAGGCGCCGATCAGCATCCTAGTGGGAAGCTTCCTCGGGAGTGCATCAAAGAGTGAGAGAATCTCCATCTCATCGGCATTCCCCACCAGTCTCGACCACTCCTTAAAATCATGAGGTTTGCCAGTCCAATACACGGGAAACCAAGATCGAACAGCCTCGTCAAAAAAATAGGTCGTTGCCTCTGGCCAAACAATAACCTTCACAAATCTCTCTTTGAATCTCTTGTAAGAGAAAGCGAAGGAGTTGAAGAGGACACTCCCTGACCGACCGATCAATGAGTGCCATGACGCAGGCTGGGCGGGGTGAGAGGTATAATAAGAAAGAAAGGAAGAAGGAGTGGGACAAAGTCGAAGGACGTCACACAACAGGCGAAAGGCTTGGATGGACGCCCATGTGTTTGGGTGAATTTGGGTGGGCGCCACGTTGAGCGCCCGAAGGACGCCCATCGTGAACCTATTAAAAGGGAGAGATACATGTAAGTCTGCAAAGAGAGAAGTGTACATGTAGAAGAAAGGGGGACCAATACCTGACCTTCCCAGGTAGACACTCTCGGTGGACGAGCAGGGCAAAACGCTAAAGAAGCTGGAATGCCCGCCCGCCTTTAAAACTGGGCACTTGTCCAAAAATTTGGACACAGAAGCTTAAGGTTGGGAAGAAGAAGAAGAAGAAGAAGAAGAAGAAGAAGAAGAAGAAGAAGAAGAAGAAGAAGAAGAAGAAGAAGAAGAAGAAGAAGAAGAAGAAGAAGAAGAAGAAGAAGAAGAAGAAGAAGAAGAAGAAGAAGAAGAAGAAGAAGAAGAAGAATGTTCAAGAGGAGGAGAAGGCCGATCAGAAGACGATGTAGGTCGAGAAACAGTCGACATGACTGACCTTATGTAAAGTGGGAGACCGAAGGAAAGCAGAAGGGCGAGAATCGCTCGATTATCAGAGCACTAGGCAAGATATCACTCGGTTATCAGACAACTCACACAAAGAAAACACAACGTCTCGGCACTGTTGAGACCACTATTTATAGGGCCCAAGGACCTCAGAACGCGAAACGTCAAAACGATCTCAACCGTTAGATCTTCCAGATCCAACGCTCCACAATGTCTTCCGCCCGAAAAACCCCTCATTAATGCAGGTCATGTCACACCGCCGAAGGTCACATCACACCTCGGGAAGCCCAATAGTCACGCACCCAAGGGAGGCCGACCGACACCTACCATTAAAGACTCATCGGATGTATCCATCCTCGAGCCCAGGGGCAATTGTACCGGTATGGCCGACCGACATCATGACGTGTCTCGGTCTCTCTGCCCGAGATGACCGAGACAAACGCTGATGTGTCTCAGTCTACCTAGCTGACCGACCGACACACCACGCACGGCCAGGCCGACTGACACGTATAACCATTAACGCTCAAACCAAGGTTAGTGAAGCTAAACCATCATTAAGGATTAGGTAATGCAACCCTAAGTGTGATCAAATCCACTAATCAAGCCCAATGAGATAAGCCCATTAAAATAATATAAATAGGACACATTTCAAGAAACAAGGTATGTCATTTATTATTGTGCACCTACCTGAGTGCCAATCACCCGCTTTACTGACTTGAGCGTCGGAGTGTCTTCTGCAGGTACCCCCCCCCCCCCCCATTCGGTATTCACTCGAGACCAAGAGCCAAAGAAGAGACACGAAGATGAGAAGGATACCAGTCAAGTACCTAACAACCTGCCCGACTGAAGGAGGAAGACGAAGACTTCAATAGTTCTATAGGTCTCATCTCCCTAGTAGGAACATATTACATTAAACATGTCTCTATGTAGGTGAGTAAATTTCTGGTATGAATGATGTTAAATATGAGTTATTTGTAGAAAAAAACTTGTAATGTAATTAATTTATAGAGAATATTTAATTAATTCATAGATAATCTTTTCATTGGTATAATAGGCTTTCATCTAGTCTGTTCTCAGAATTCTTTGTGAATAGGTATAGTCTACCTATATATTGTTTTTATTAACATCTGAGTTTTGATATAGTCCCCATATTTTTGTATTTTCTTTATTTTTCTTTTTTTAAATAATATTTTTTTCATGTGATAACAAATGATTGTTGTTATTTGAGGTGTCAGCCCATCTGAGATCTCAAGTTGCAAACTAATATGAAAGCTTTTATTTGAAAAAACATAATGTAATTAATGAAGTGCAATGATTGATATATTTGTGATAGTTTTGTTTTATTAAAACATAAAGTAGGGATGGAAAAGCGGGCTAGCCCGCCCCGCATAGGCCCGTCCCGCAAAGTGAATGCATGCTAGATTTTCCGTCCCGCCCCGCATAAGGGCTAGCCCGCGGGTTTGCGAGACAACGCGCATTCAATTTTTGTTTAGAAATTGAAAGATTTTTTTTTTTTTTTACTTTTACTCTTGAAAAATTGTCTCAAAAAACAAATGCATTAGGATGGATTATTACAACAACAAACATTAATTGAATGTTACATAATCCAAGTATCAACCTTTTAATATTCTTGACTTACCCACTACCTAACATATCCACTATTATTTATTCCAAATTACATGAAAAATATCATATCCAACATCCTATATTTTCATCCCCAAAACTGGACCAAAAAGGAGTCTCAAGGAAATTATAACTCCAATGACCCTTGTAATTTTCTACCCCAAAATGAAAAAGGAAGAAAAACAGAACATTTACTCCACTACTGCCAAAGTCATTTTTTTTATTTGCGAGCTTGCGGGTCAACCCGTCCCGCCCCCTGTTGGCATGCGCGGGTCACAGATTATGCGGCGCGAACTAATGCGGGTTAGCAGATTGGAAATGTGAATTCGACCCACGTTTTTTACCAGCGGACCGCAAGTCGCCCATGCGACCCGCCCTACTTTCGCATCCTATTATAAAGTTAGATTGAAAGTTTTAAAAATCTCTAATTTAACATTTTTTAAAATAAAATAAAATTGTGATGTTATATAAAAAATAAATGATGATGTAAGACTTCATAGTATATATATATATATATATAGGTAATGTAACCAAAAGACTAGAGTGCTATACTTTCAATATTAATTTTCAACCATGGAAAAAATTTCAACAATTACTATTGTTTTTTTCATATGAAATAAAATCATTTATCTCAAAATTAAGGTTATTTTAACAATGTAAAATTAATGTATATTAATATTAAATGAAGTATGTTTTAGTAAATTTTCTAGTTATCAAAGATATATTTATAAGTCATTACATTATAATTTACAGTGTATATATCAATAAAATTTATCCAAAATTTAAATAGAAAACACATTTAAATTAAATTATATCAATATTACTATAAATTTACCATATATTAATTTAAAGATTACTGTATTTTAGTAAATATATTAAATTAAAGATATATTTAAAAACTAAAGCATTATAATATAGAATACAAAGTATGGATAAAATCTACTACAAACTTTAGAAAATAATTTTATTTTAAAATTTTTTATAGTATTTTTAATGTATATGAGATCCACTGGAAAACATTTGATTTTGGGATAGGATGAAATGATAAAAAATATTTTTATATCCTATTTTATTTATTTAAATAATTTTATTTTATTTCACTTTAAATTCAATTCTTTTATGAGCTTTTAATAAAAAACCAAGGCATGTTATAAGAATGATTTAGTTAGTAAGATTTTGTTAATAGAAAATATGTAATGAGTATTTTTAAATTGTCTAAGTTTTTTACACTCTTGTTTTGGCTAATTTAGTGTTTGAATTGTGATGGACCTTCACATTTCTTTCCACTGAAATTAAAATACATTCTGCCAAGACTATAAAATGAGGTAATAGAAGGAGAAAGAAATCATATTAGAAAAATAATTTATTTTAACATATATTTATAGTATTTTAACATATATAAGATCCAAGAGAAACATTTCATTTTGAGATAGGATGAAGTCAAAATGATTACTTTCTACTATTTTTTTATTTAAATAATTTAAATTTTATTCACTTTTAACCCTTGAAGTGAGGATTGTATGTTATACATTGTCTCTTTAACTTTATGAGAAAATACATTGCATTCTTTTTTATTATAATGACAATTCTGAGAAAATACATTGCACGAGTGTGTTGCACGCATATAATATAATCGATTATGATAATTAAATAATTGATTATAATTTTAAAAACTAACTTAATCAATTATAATTGCATACAATTGATTATATTATTTTATATTTTATACTTTAAAAAAACACAAAAAGGTAGTCAGAATATTATATATTATGTTATGTAATATAATAAATTAATAAAAATAATACATAAATAAATAATAATAAAAATAGTTAAAAATAATAAACCATACTAATTAAAATATATTAATAGTAAAAATAATAAGCTTAATACTAAAATTAATTAAATTTGAATTTAATATTTAATTAAAATTAACTTATCAATAACAATATATAAAGGAATTTTTTTCTCCTATACATGTTTTCGAATATTATCTTTTAGATGTTACAAATTTAATAATTATTTATTTTAAATTAAAAATTTAAATTTTTTTAAAAATAATCTTACAATTTTACTTTATAAACAATTTCTTTTTTTAGAAATAATAGTTATATATATACATATATAATAATTTTTATTTTTTTAATATATAATTTATCTTTTTTAAAAAATTATAATTTAATAAATAAATTTATTAACAAAATTTTTACTTATAAATGATAGATAAACCTAAACAGAACACTAATTTTTGTTTGTTTTTTTTTATTGTTATAAGATTATAAGATTTTCTACTCTAAATTAGTGTTTTAGTTTATGTATATAGTAAAATTTATAATAATATTTATTAATTTATATTATATATTAATTTAATAAAATTAAAATTATTAGAAATTTATAATGACATTTATAACAAATAAAACACAAACAAATTTTTAAAAATATTTTAAAAAGTCGGACATTGTGAGTAATTTGGTCATTTTAATCAAAATGTACAATTTTTCAAAAAAATATTAAAAAAAATAGTTTATCTACTTTGGGACGTTTTGCCTTAACCTAAATAATCAGATTTTTTTTACTTTATTTTGTTTTTCCACTTCCTGATTTCGGCCCCTCCTTCAAAACAGAAGAAAGGCAAATCGACATAATTTCATAATTTATGATTTTGAATAAATAAAAAAGAGAATATAGGAAGAGGCGCATGAATCACGTATGGATGGGAGGGTTGTTTTTTGTTTTGAGATTTGGTTGTTGAAATCGGCAGGGAAGGGAAATATCGAAAGAGACAGAAAGAAAAGAAAAGAAAAGAAAAGAGAAAAGAAAAGAAAAGGAGTGAGGATGAAGGGATGAATGAGACGGTCGAAGGGATGAAGATGATGAGAGGAAAATGATAAAGGCGTGAATTCACGTGAGGGGAGAGGAGAGGGACGTCAATGAAGTAACGTTCTAAGTTGAAAATTGAACATCGGAATCGAATAGGGTAAGAGAAGAAGAAGAAGAAGAAGAAGAAGAAGAAGAATAAGAAGAAGAAGCGGAGATAGGAGTGTGCGCCTCCAAACCCAAGGGGCTTAGGAGGGGCTCTTCGTCGGAGGCGGTGGTTTATTCCCCTCCCGATTCCCCCACCATGAAGAGCCTCTTCAAGTCAAAGCCCCGCACTCCCTCCGACATCGTTCGCCAAACCCGAGATCTTCTCCGCCTCACCAACCGCGATGACGACAAGGTATCTTCAACCCTCCCTCGCATCATCGCATCTCTCATTCTCCCGCTCCTATCATTTCCACTTTTTCTCTTTCTTTTTCTGCAGATGGCCGAACTCACCAAAAACCTCCGGGAGATGAAGTCAATCCTCTATGGGAACAGCGAATCCGAACCGGTCCCCGAGGCTTGTGCGCAGCTCACTCAGGAATTCTTCAAGGAAAACACCTTGCGCCTCCTTATCCAGTGTCTTCCCAAATTGAACTTGGAGGTAATTGCTCAATACCAGGCGTCACCATTTGTTTATTTATTTATTTCAATTCTTTCGGTGATTTTTGTTTTGCGTTGATGGAATTTTTGCAGGCTAGAAAGGATGCCACTCAAATTGTTGCGAATTTACAGAGGCAGCAGGTTCAGTCTAAGCTCATCGCGTCCGATTATTTGGAGACAAATTTGGATCTCATGGATGTACTGATAACTGGGTAAGCTGCAACTGTTGGACCAACGTTTTGTTTCTTCATTTTTGTCTTTTTAATTGTTCTAGCAGGCTTTCCAGTCAGTACGTAGACTCGCTATTTTGATCAAGTCGTCTAAATTTAGTTTTGTGGTGATAGTTGATTCTAGTCAATCGTTCTTGATTGCTACATTTTATCTGTTTTTTTAGGTGAAAGTCTGTACTGTTGTGCTCATATCTTACTGTGATCATGTGACTTCTGTTTCTTGTTGTGATCCTTGTAAAATTGCGCTCTCCCTCTTTTACGGTATTATTGACAAACTATTGTTTCCTTTTGTAGCTATGAAAACATGGACATGGCTTTGCACTATGGTGCAATGTTGAGAGAGTGCATAAGACACCAGATTGTTGCAAAGTAAGGGGGAAGGAGCAAATAGATTCAATTGTGTTTTCTTTTGTGATTCAAATTTAAAGAAGTTTATGTTCACTGGTGGAAACAATAATTTGGCCATGGTTTTGGGTCATGTTAGAAGAGTTTTATATCTTGTAGTCATATTTGTGGTGCTATTGATTCCAATACTACCATATATGTTATTTGCTACACGAGAATGGTATTGTGTAGGTAGCTCATAAGAAACTGAAGCATAAATATATGAACAAAAATCAAAGACAGCCTATGCATTATATTTGTTTCTAGTATGACTTCTATGAGTTGTGACTTTTGGTGCTGTAATTATTTTCTTTATATCAGATATGTTCTGGACTCACCTCATATGAAGAAGTTTTTTGACTACATTCAACTTCCAAATTTTGACATAGCTGCAGATGCTGGAGCTACGTTTAAGGTATTTTTTTCGTTTTTGGTATCATGCCCCTTCTTTAGAGAAAGTTGAAACTTATATCATGTCATATTGCTGCAGGAGCTCTTGATGAGGCATAAATCTACTGTTGCTGAATTCCTTTCCAAGAATTATGAGTGGGTAGGTTACCCTTCCCCCTTGCCACTCCCTCAATTTAAATAGAAAATAGATGATTTTTTAAGTTTACACACTTGTATGTATTTCACTTGTCATATTCTTCCTGGTGCTAGAGTCATTGGTGGAATGCTTGATTTGTGAAGCTTTTTTCTGGTAATAATAAGCAGTTTGGTACTAAAGGGTCACATTTAGATAGGATTTTAGTTATTCGGTAACTCTTACATTGACATGTTTCTCAGAGGGAGTTTGAAAAATGAGTAATTATTTTTTCAAGTTTAAGTTGTACGAAACTTGCTACTAGAGAAAATAATTCTTAAAATGTTGAATAAAACTTATTTCAAGGATAAGCTGGATGGGCACATTCTCAATTTAGAGCAGCTGTAAATACATGATCACATTTATTTATGATTGTTAACCATCCAAGTGTTTTTACTCGCCCTATTCTTGGAATCTAGTTTAAAGCAACCACTTTTTTAACGTTTTTTTAAGAAGGGGGGCAATACTTTCTGTTAGTTGCATAGATTTTATTAGAAAGCCTATGTGTTTATCTTGACATGCTTTATTTTGTATTGGCTTATCTCTTCTATGCATAGCCACATTTATTTTTTGAATATTAACCATGCAAGTGTGTTTACCCACCGGGATCTTCGAATCTAGTTTAAAGCTGCCACTTTTTAACGTTTGTCTTGGTAGGGGACGATATTTTATATGTTAGTCATAGTTATCACCCATTGTTACTCATAGTCATTGTGGTTAATTACAGTTTTTTGATGAATATAACTCGAAGCTGTTGGAATCTTCCAATTATATTACAAGGCGTCAAGCTGTCAAGGTATGATCTAAGTTTATTATTTATCTCAACTGTAATTTGATAATGCTAGAATGAGAAGTATGTGATTCTGAGATTATCCTCTTGAAAATGTTTACATAAATCTTTACTTGTTTAGTTATTGTAGGTTTGAGTTTATTTAACTAATAATTGTGAAAAAAATAAACAAGCTTTCTCATGCAGTCAACAAATTACCTTTCTTTTGCAATGATTGTCTTGTTCTGTTTCCCCCCTGCTGATATCTAGGATGATTACTCTTTGCTATTATAATTTATATGTCATCTATTGCTACTTTACTTCTTGTTCTGTAATTGAATCAGTTCATGTATATTTGTTGAGTGATTTTTTTTATCCCTCTTTTGCAGGTGCTGGGAGATATGTTACTTGATCGCTCAAATTCAGCCGTAATGACACAGTATGTCAGCTCACGAGACAACTTAAGGATTTTAATGAATCTCCTACGAGTATGGTCCTTTCTTTAAAACTTCATGACTTGTCTTCTCACCTGCCTTTCTTGTGTCCTCCCCCCCTTCCCCACAAAAGCTAAAAAAAGGAAAATATTATTATGATAGTATCGAAAATGTATTAATTTTAGTAAAATACTAAAGTGAGTTCTTACTGGTCCACCTGTCTAAATGGTAGGAATTGCCAAACATTGATATGATCATTGTTGAGTTTCTGACCAGGCTATATATTTTAATGTTGAACAGAAAATTCAGAATTTTAGTTATGTTTGTAAAAGCATTTAATGGGTCATTGCTGATATCTTTCTGCAGGAGTCAAGCAAGAGCATACAGATGGAAGCATTTCATGTTTTCAAGGTAATAGTTACATATTGGTCCACATTTTGAAATGTTATTCTTAACTTAATACCTCCCAAATCTTGCTTCTCTAAATTGATTTGTTATTGTCATGTAGCTATTTGTTGCTAACCAAAAGAAACCAGCTGATATCATCAGCATACTTGTGGCAAACAGAAGCAAGCTTCTTAGACTTTTGGGTGACTTAAAAAGTGCTAAAGGTAAGGAAGTGATGCTATTTCTCAAAAAATTGTTTTTACTTTTAGTATTGTGTTCCCATGATCTCACATTTATTGGGATTTTGTAGAGGATGAACAATTTGAAGCTGACAAAGCTCAAGTTATAAGAGAAATTGCTGCTCTTGAACCGCGAGATCTTGCTTGAGCTTCGGATTGTGTCAGGTGGCTAGTTGCATTGTGACATTTTACTTTTATATAATTGTCTATTGTTATAGTTCTTTTAGTCTTCATCAAGATGAGACTAACATTCAACACAAATTCCAGTCTTTCCATTCTGAAATTTCATTTAGTTTATGTAATTCGTAAATAAATAAATTACTGAAATGAGCTACATGCAGTAGCATATGGCTTTCTGGTGTTAGAATGGTTTAGCTACCAGCTGGTTTATAAAATGTACTAGGATATTCTTACTCTATTCTGTATGACAATTTTCTTCTATTACTTCTTCATTTTGGCCTTCTCCTTTACTGTTTAACATGTGTGTGGTAGGGTGGGGGAATGGATCCCTTCATGTTAAGAAAAACACCAGATCCTCAAGTGTAATAATTTTATGCATGAGAAAAAAAATCCACATTACATTAAAGGACGTTTTTTATCAACAAAATCTATTTAAGGGTTAGGATCTCTCCAACTGAAAAAGTCACTGGATAAAATCCTTATACCAGTGAGGGAGCTTTTTATACCTGAGTGAGAGGAGTAATTTGAATAATACAATGAATGGTCAAAATTTAACATTTTTTTACAATCACAGAAAATATCGGCTTAAGGTGAGGTCAATGAAAAATATTTATTGCGACATTATTATTATAATCAATTTTTTTTTATCTATAACAATTAATAAAAATGTTTTAAATTATTTTTATACAAATTATTTTCTTATATTCTTAATTATGTTTTAAAATTATATTATTTTATATCTGGTAATTAAGGTTCTTCGGTTATATATTCGATTATTCCAAATATACATAACAACAAGGAAACCATTAAAAATAAAATAAAGCTTTTCGGAGACGAACCTTGATACTTCCACTAACACAAAATAAAGGTAATTATCATTAGAAAAATCAAATAAACCAAAGGAGAAAAGAAAAATTAATGTTTGTATTAATAATAACCGAAAAATGTGGAGATAAACTATCAAAGTCACTAAAATAACTATACATTTTTCTTCATATTTTATAATAAGTTAATGTACATATTTTATTTTAAAAAGTATAATTAATAGTGTATTGTTGAAATTCAGTCTTAATAAGTATTGATATATTTAATTTATTTTAAACCTATTAGGCAAGTACTTTGAATTTTAGAAACTAATAATGAAAGTATCAACTTTTTTTTGAGTTATAAAGTTTGATATGTTTATTTAGTATTATGATATGTACTTCTTTATTATTATGGGTTAGAGCAAGATTATTTGGTAAATTATTTTCACTCGCTAAAAGGACTCCCTAAATTTGTAGCCTGTATATATGTATACATATTTATTAAAAATTCTTTAAATGCCTCATCAAGCATATCAAAACAGATAGACAAGTTTCAGAATTATTAGGAAAGTGGACAATTAACCCCTTTTCCCTTTTTTTTTCTTATTAAAATGAAGTTATTTTTAAAAAAAATTGTAAATATAAAAAAATCGTGTTATCTTAACTCAATTCGTTATAATAAAGTGTATCATCTTAATACAACACCATTTTTAAAATATAAAAAAATTATGTCTTGTTGATACATATTCTCATATACATATTTTAAAAAAAATAATCTTATTTTATTAAAAAAAAATCACCTCAAAATAAAAGAATTCATAATTTGATGTTATAAAAGGAAAAAAAAATAAGGAGACATACAAATAATAGTGAGTCTTATTATAATTGGATAACTGCACAAACTATTTTATAGTAAGATCTATTTGCAAATTATCAAATAACAGTTCATTAATTTTTATAATAATTAATATAATATATCAATAAATTATTCTTAATTAGTTGATCGTGTAAAACTTTTGACACCGACAATATACATAAACTGTGTTCTCCATGACATTGTTTTTTTTTTCTTATAAAATTTAATAGTTACATATAGTCAGTATAAAATGTTTATATTGTAGAAATAATTAAAGAAGCAACTTTTAATGATTATTAAGAATAATAATAAATTTATTATTGACAACTATTTATAATGTAATGATAACAACTAATAACTTTTTTTTTTTTTATATTCGAGAATTCAAATCGTTTTAGATAAGATGGAATTCCTGGCTAAGGGTCCCATAAATGGACTTTTTGTTTCATTGCTTTGAAAAGAATGGGTTCTCAACTTTCTGTCCTACCATTTGGATTGAGAGACAAAACAAGGAGGCAATTTCAGCTTTTGTCTTTTAATTGTTTTTAAAAAGTTAAATATCCTTTTCCGCATCCTTTTCGATAAACTCAAACATTTTCTTTCTTCGTTTAACACACAATAAATAAGAAATAAGGAGAAAGAAAGAAATTTTGAAAAGAAAGTGTCTACATATTATATTATATTATTTAGTGTAACATTTTATTTTTCTTAAAGTAAAAATAATATAATATCATCATTTTATTTATTTTCAAAAGTCTTTATCCTGACACAATAATGAGTATATAAATTGATGTTAAGTTTTCATTCTTTTTATTTTACTTGCGTTCAATTTAGGTTTCAGAAAAATTTAGAGGTTTGGAGAGGGACCTTTGGTCAAAATCTACTCAAAATTAGAATCTATTTATTTACAAAGTAGTTAATAAAATTATGATAGCTATTAACACTTCTTGTGATATGTAACAAGGTATAAAATCCACTTCTTGTTGATTTATTTATAATATCATCTTCTATTGCTGCTGATAATAAAATAAAATAAAATAATATCATCATTTATATAATTTGAATATGAGAGAAAACTAAATATCTCGTATAATTAATGACTTTATAATTCAATATATACTATTTCAAAACACACGAGTTAAGTTGTCTCCTTAGCAACCATTTATTTCACAAACATAAATATACAACAATTTAACAATCATACTAATTTTATCAAAATTCAACTAATTTAAATAACACATGCATAATTTTATTTTTTTAAAAAAACGCATTGAACGAATTTTGAAATTTCATCAAGAATTTTCACTAAAATGTTTCCACTACTTTTCAAATTTGTCAACTAAAAGTATTTTGATAAGTGAATTATGCACGTCAACTAAATTAAACCAAATTAAAGTATTATCATATCATTATACATGTATAATACATGCATGATAATAATATTTTGTCACTGATTGCAATTTTTATTTTATTTTATTTTCAATTTTTAGTTTATTTTTTTCATTGGTGATAAATTAGATTTATTTTACATAATTGCTTTAATTTATTATTTTTAGTTTATATGGCTTTTGTTCATTATTTCAACCATGACATAATTTTTGGTTGCATTGCATCATACATTTATAAGGATTTAAAGTACGTATGTATTGTTGGATTTAGATTTCTCTATTATTTTTTACGATTTTTATAAGTTGAGACAGATTTGTTGAAAATTTGTAAAGAGAATCGTTGAGTTTGTAGTATTCCTATATTTTTCCTATATCTAATAATCATAATTTACATTAAATATTAAAATAAATATATAAACATATTCTTATATCTAATAATCATAATTTACATTAAATATCAAAATAAATATATAAACATAATATAAATATGTTTACAACTTTTTCATATAATGTTTCAAAATATATCCAAATTAAAATAAATATTTCCACCAACTTCTTATTGAGAAATTCTATCACATGTAACATCATCTGCTCCGGTGTAAATACACGATCATTACATATTAAAGAAACAACCATAAAACAAAGCAAAAGGGTAAGCTAGTTATTAAAAATAAAATAATATATAAATATAATTTTAAATATTCACATAAAGCCATAAATTCTCATGCATTTCCACATAACCATCAAGTGTCTATCAAAATTTCACAATTCATCTTTCTCATGTCAGAATTCTACTGACTCACAACACATAGACACTTGACTCTATTTCCAGAAGACTCGTGTATTGAAATTAGAATCCTGAGACATGCACCTGTCATACTACTACACAACCATGTGCATAAACATCTTAATATCTCATCATATTTTAAACTTTTCTAAACAATCCAAATATATCTCAAAATTCACTGAAACACATTTCTAAGTTCCTTTAATCATATTTTTAAATAAAATTTAGAATTTTCACTTAAAAACAATATGCAATACTAAACTAGGCTTTCAAAAGCAAAAATAAAAATTTTAAGTTTTTTCTTTTACACAGAGCTTAGCTTGGGCGAGAATTTGTTCGCTTGAGTGTGAATGAGTATCTCCTAAGCAAAATTTCTCTCGCTTGAGTGAGAGTAAACCCGAGAGCAACCCCAGAATTTACCCCATTTCGCTTGAGTGAGATTCCTTCTCGCTTGGGTGAAAATGGACTCGAGAGCACCCCATCTTTCTATTTTATTCTTACTTGAGCAAGAATTTGCTCGCCTTAGTGAGATATGTAGAGAATTCTACACAATTATGCCTAATTTCATCATTCATAGTCAAACATAAAATATTCCAATAACTCATTTCACTTCAAAAGTAACTTACACTACATCAACTATATAAATCAACCAAATTTTCATATTCAAACAAAAGCATCTACCATAAATCATCCATATCAAAATCAACATATTCACATTTTATTTCAATCAATATTGTGCATTACTCATAAACAATCAATCCTGCAAATAAAATTTGAAATTGGTGACCACGTCATCCCCACATCCAAATCTTTTAGCCTAAGGTTCTATTGAAAATTTAAACTAGCTTCCTTTACCTAAACTTGAGCAGATGCTCACTAAGAGCTCCAAACCTACCAAAAGCTCAAGGGTAGATGAACCTGCACCACATAGTCATGATAAAAAATCTAACTATAACACTAGGACCCTAAGCTAACCGAGATTAACCTTGTAGCTAAAAGGGTCATATGCAAAGCCTAAATAAAGACAAACTTAACAAGTTCAAAATTTGATTCAAGAAAGAGCAAAAATGAACTTACTCTATTAAAGATTCTGATTGAGCAGTCTTATAGTCTTCATTGCCAGGAGTATAATGGCGGTCTCCGATCGTCAAACTGATGAGCGAGGAGGTCAAAATCTTAGAGATAAGGCAAAGGAAAGGAAAATGGAGTTTTTAGAGAGATGATGGTTCTTTTAAAATGAAACCTAAATAACTAAATTTCTATTTATATGCTCTTTTAACTTTAATAATAAAACATTTAGGTACCATTTTAATTGTACCACCTCTAATCTAAGACTATTTTTCTCGGTCCTTACAGAGTTTGATTTAAGAGTTTACAAAATTAAGGTTCAAGTTCAAGACCTATTTAAGTTCTACTGTTGCTCAAAACATAAATGAAAATTACTTGCACAATTTTTTTAGGGTTTTAGTTTTTCTCATTTTTTTTATCTATTTTCATTTTTTTATATTGTTCTGTTGTGTTTTAGTTATTTTCTAATGGAGAACTAAATTTATAATGATTAATTCACATAATCAACATTAAACAACACAAAATGAGTTTGTTATTCTCTTCCATAATTTATGTTTTTATCTTTGTGATATCAATTTGCATTTCTGAAATTTGAATTCAAATTAGAAATCAATTTAATCTTAATTTGATAGTTGGATGGAATGATATTGATATTTAATTAGTATAATTCGTTTTAGTTGATTAATTGAATTAGTTAACTCTTCAAACTTGACTCTAATCTTTAGAGAACTATGATTTTCAGATTATTTGATTGTTTGTATATGAGGATTGATATTTTTTAATTTTATGAAATTTTACTTTTGACATTTAATTTTGTTTCACCGTTTACCTTTTGTGTTTTTAAATTCCCAAACCCTCAATTTTTTTTTTTTTATAAAACACCTTAAATATTGAATCCAATTTATCATGTGTCTCTTTAGAACCGATTTAGTTTTATATTATAAAATTTAGAAAAACATCAATATTGGTTTTTTCACCCACAACAGATAAAAGCAATGTACATGTCAAATTTTTCTCAAAATTCAAATAAAACCTAGTCAATACATGTAGCAACTAGGACCACAACCAAATAACTTGTAAATCACATCTAAAATCCTAAATTTATAATTGTCATAGAGAATCTATTTCAATATATCAACGCATCCAAAATCAACATAAAATATTAACTAATTCAATGTTGGTGTTATTAAGATCAATTCAAAATTTGATATATCAATCTAACCTATAATTAAATTAGCTTTAAAAACAATATAATATAACAATAATTCAAAATGATAAACCATACTCATAATTCACAAATAAAATCCAATTTCATGTAGGTAACAATAGAACACTTTAAAACCAATTTTTTTTAAAAATTACTAAATTCATCTTATTGTCTCTCACTTGTAAGGATAATAATTCAAAATGCATATTATTAATATAAATTTATCTGACCTAAATTGGAAGTTAGAACAAAACTAACTTCCATTACCTACTGATCCCTAAAGATTAAGGCAACAAGAATTTGAAACATCTTAGAAATTCTATGATCACCTAACCTAGAATATCAAATCACTTCAAACTTAACTCCAAACTTTCATATCTTTCCTTTTTTTCCCACAAAATGACCTTTGTATGCATGAATTTCTAAGAAAAAAGGTAAGAATTTGTTGAACAAGGTGTTTTGATGTCTCCAAATCCAAGTGGAATGCATGAAGATCCTTGTTGTTGGTTGTGTGTGTGTCTAGAAGTAGTTGAATTTGTTAATCCACTCCTTGTGATCCAAGGTCAAATGAAACTTAATCCTTTTGAAAAAGATATGTTTTCTAAAGAAAGTGAAAATTCAACTAGTTGTTTTACACTTAGTGGATTTTGAAAAGGAATTGAAAAGTTTGACTTTGTTTGACTTTGCTGTCAAGCCAATTCAACCGGTTGATTCGTGATTTCAATTGATTGATTTTCTGAAAACCTTAGCAGAATTCTATTAAGTTGTTTATATTTGTTTTAAATGATTCAAGCTGCTTTTGGTTCTTGAATTAAATGTTTTGACCATCTGATTGGAGTTTAAATAAGTTGTTTTACGCTCCTAGTCATTAACTAAGCAAGAGAGTTTAATCAAAATCAGTTTTTCAAGATTTCAAAGTGCTTTGGATCATTTTCAAGTGTGGAATAGGATTCTCTGTATTTTAATCTTTGATTGTACCCAGGTGTATTCTATTCCATTATTTCTTGATCACTGTAATTCTGTGTGACTTGGTGTTGTGCAGTTTTAGAGTTTGTTATGAAAACTGTGTTGTTTGCCAAATGTGGTGTGTGTTCTTGAAGGGTTCAAGATCACCACTTTTGTGTGTTGTTTGTAATCAAGGTTTGATTACTTAGTGAATTCTCAGTGGTTTGTGAGGATTGGATGTAACTTTTGGTAAAGAATGAACCAGTATAAACATTATGTGCTAATCTCTCTATCCTTACTCTCTTTAAAACTGCTTTAGCTTTGATTTTATAAATTGCTGGTTTTCTACAATCAAACTAAAAACAATTTTTTAATTGGCTGAACTGATTTCTAATTGATTGATTCTTTATTGTCTTTCAATCTACCTTCAATATTTGTGAAAATCTTTCATAAACAATTCACCCCCTTTGGTTTTAGGCCTTTATTTATAACAGGATTTTGGGAAAAAGATAATGCTGACGTGCATACTCTTGATTTCAAACTTGAAGGTTAAATTTTTATTTTTGGGAAAGTAAAGAAATGGAAAATTTGTAGTAACACCCTCACTTACTATTACACCCTTTATTTTGCTTTCTCACTAACTTTCTAAATTTCATATTCTCAATGTCATCATTTACTTAAATAATTAATCATATAAATTATCTTTAAACATAAAATTTTAACACAAAATCAACTGAGCTTAAACAAGATATTTAATATACAAATCAAGCTTAACCATAATACCTGAAGGTAAACCAACTTATTCTTGTTACCTTCCTTAAGGATTATTTGGGACACATACTCTACCTCTGAATATCAACACCCCATGTACTCCAAAATTGAAATCCAAAGATTGTCCTTCATTTATTATCCCAAGAAAATTATTAGTTATAACAAGTATGTCACAATTAATGTGATAGAGTTACTTTACTCCTATGTTCAAATATTTGAATTGTTCAATCAACTTCAACTCTTTTAATATTGGAACAAACATCTAAGTCATTTTCCTACTCAAAACATTTAACACTACATTTGTCTTTCCCAGATGGTATGACAACTAAAACTCATAGTCTTCCATAAACTTAATCCATTTTCTATGTCTTATGCTCACCTACTTTTTATTAGACAAATACTTATAAATTTTTATGATCGTTAAACACATCAAACTTGACACTATAAAGACAGTGTCTCCAAAAGCTTAAAGGCAAACATTACAATTGTTAACTCTAAGTCATGACTTAGATAATTCCTCTCATGCTAAAAAAACATAAGCCACCAATCTTTGTTCCTACATCAACATTATCAAAGTTTATGACATGATGCGTCAGATTAAATCTCAAAAGGTTTTCATGCATTAGAAATCACTAAGTCCATGACATGAATTTGAAAAGGCTTTATTATGTTAGAAATCACCAAGATTAATTAACTAGCCAATATTTACTTTAACTTAAGACTTTATTCACATTTATCCATTTAAAGAAAATGATGATAATTATCACTCAAATATGTTAATGTTACTGTAAGGACCGAGAAAAATAGTCTTAGAGTAGAAGTGGTACAATTAAAATGACACTTGAATATTTTATTATTAAAGATAAAAGAGTATATAAATAGAAGTTCAGTTATTCAGGTTTCATTTTAAAATAACATTCATCTCTCTAAAAGCTCTTTTCTCCTTTCATTTGCCCTCTCTCTAAGATTTTGACTTCCTCACTCATCAGTTTGACGATCGGAGTCCGTCATTAGACTTCTAGTAGTGAACTCTACAAGATTGCCCGATCAAAATCTCATATAGAGTAAGTTCATTTTGACTCCTTTTCCTTTGAGTTTGTTTTTATCTGGTTAGGTTTACCTTTAGTTTAAGCTTGCATGTGATGCTTTTATCTTCAAAAGTAGTCTTTGTTAGCTTCGAGTCATAGTGATATAGTTAGATTTTTTATCAAGACTTTCTAGTGCAGGTTAAGCTACCCTTGAGCTTTTAATAGGTTTGAAGCGCATAGTGAGCATATGCTCAAGTCCAGGTAAGGGAAGCTAGTCTTATTCTTCTAAATAGAACCCTAGGTTAGAAGATCTGAATGTGGGGGTGACGTGGTCACCAATTCCAATTTTGCTTGCAGGATTGTTTTTTTTAAGAGTAAAGTTATATATTGACTGAAATGGTTAATTTTGAATATTATATGTTGATTTTAAAGTGCATAAGTTATTGAAAGAGATTGTGATCGAGAATTAAAAGTGTTAGAATGGTAATGTTCTTGCCGGTTGACTCGGTTGTCGGTTGACTCAAACGACAGCCTCTCGCCCCGCCTGTCACCGTCTGGAATCGAACTCCGTTGGGTAGAAGAACGCTTCACCTGTAAAGACAAAGGACGCCCTTACAGCCGTTTGCACTCCGACGCTCAAGTCAGTAAGGGCTAGAAAACAGTAATTGTTAGAATGTATGGCTTTAAACTAGAGGGGGTGAATGGTTTAAAGAGGGATTTCGAAAACTTTTAAGCCTTGAATGAAATCACTTCGAGAATATCTTGATTAAGAAATCAGTTTTTCAAAACACAAAGCAAAAAGCACAACACCAGAAAAACAATCGGTTGTTTCGCAGAAACAATCGGTTGTTTATACTAGTTTACAAATATAAAAACTGAATTTAAAGAGTTAAGGGATAGAGAAAATGCACACAGAGATTTATACTGGTTCACTCTAAACCCAGAGCTACATCCAATCTTCTCATAAACCACTGAGAAATTCCACTAAGCAATCAAACCTAGATCACTTACAACACAACCAAAGAAGTGACCTTGATCCCCTCAAGACACACACTTCTCTTGGTCAAACACACCAACACTAAGAATGTTGATCTTGATCCCCTCAAGAACACACAACACTTCTTAGCAACAAACAAGGTTTCTTTCAACAGATACAAGGATTACACTTGTTACAGAACAAGTATGAAATCAATACAAGCAGAAAAATCCTAGCTCACACTCTTTGATCAATCTCAATCTCTAAGCAATCTCAACTTTTTCTCTTAAGCAAAATCAGTAAGTGAAAAACTCAAATCTGTTTTTCTGTATATAATCAAAGTTGTTGTTTGTTATCAAATCTTAACAAACTATTCATTGCATTTAAAGATTGGTCAAAGCATTAAAAACTAGAGCGTAAATAGTTGGAAAATCATTTAATGCTCAGTCAAAGCACAAACCAATTTTCTGTTATGGTACCAAAACAAACAATTGGTTGTTTCCACGAATCAATCGATTGTTTTGGTTTTGACAGCAAGTCAACCATAAAAACAGTTTTCAACCTTTTCTAAAAACACCTAAGTATAAAATAATCGGTTGTTTCGACAAATCAACAGGTTGTTTTTCACTTAGCTTGAAAAACACTTTTCTTTTTAAAAGATTGAGAATGCCTATGTTTTGGATTCAATCAAGAGAGGATTACATATTAAATCTACCCCAGATCCTATCTAAAAGACAACTCAGCAACAACAAGCACAACCAGCCTTTCATCATCCTTCAAAGGGTTTGGATTCTTCAAAGCTTGAACACCACTTGGTTCAACAATCTCCCCCTATTTGATGAAGACAAATCCCTGGTGCTTGTGTTTGATCTGATTGAATCTGAAGCAGTACCTGCAAAAATAGCATATATACAGTCCAATGCTTCTTACAACAGCAGGTTAGATTTTCACACTTTGAAAGCATAAATTTTGTTAAATAATCGGTTGTTTACTCGAAACAATCGGTTGTTTCTATCAGCAGCAACAGAAAACAGTGTTATATCAGAGATTTTAACATATTAAACAGTTTCAGATAAGGATACACAAGAACCAATTAATTCTCCCCCTATTTGTCTTCACTAATAGACTTTAACATGTATAAAAAAAGATTTAGGAGAGATTATTAAGATCAAGGATACCTAACTCATTTCTTAGAAAGAATAACCTCTCTTTTGGTAGTGGTTTAGTGAAGATATCAGCTAACTGCAGTTTGGTCTCCACAAACTTCACTTCACAGTTTCCATTGCTTACATGATCCCTGATGAAATGATGCCTTATCTCAATATGTTTGGTCCTTGAGTGCTGAATCTGATTTTTGGTAAGATTGATGGCACTTGTGTTATCACACATCAAAGGGACTTGCTGATTTGTAATCCAAAGTCTGCAAGTTGTTGTTTGAGCCACAGAATTTGTGCACAACATCTTCCAGCAGCTATATACTCAGCCTCAGCAGTAGAGAGAGCAACACATGCTTGCTTCGCTATGCCATGAGATTAGGCTTGAGCCAAGAAGGTGACAAGTGCCACTTGTGCTCTTCCTATCTAGCTTGCAACCTGTAAAGTCATAATCTGAATAGCCAATTAAATGAATTGGAGAGTCAGAAGGATACCATAACCCAACAGTTGATGTTCCTTTGAGATATTTCAGAATTCTTTTTGCAGCTTTGAAGTGTGACGTTTTAGGATTTGCTTGATATCTTGCACAAAGACACACCGCAACATGATGTCCGGCCTACTAGCTGTTAGATATAGCAAAAAGCCAATCAATCCCCTGTATTTGGTTTAATCTACACCCTTTCCAACAGCATTAGCATCCATGTAGCAGCTTGATGGCATTAGAGTGCATGCTTCTTTGCAACTCTCCATTTCAAATTTCTTGAGAATCTCCTTGCAATACTTTGATTGACATAGAAAGATCCCATCCTTTGTTTGCTTAACCTGCAATCCAAGAAAGAAAGAGAGTTCTCCCATCATAGACATTTGAAACTCACCTTTCATTGCAGCCACAAATTCTTCACACAAACTATCTTGTGTAGCACCAAAGATGATGTCATCAACATAGATTTGTACAAGAATTATTTCTGAATTTGACTTTTTGATGAAGAGAGTCTTGTCTACCATTCCCCTTTCATAACCATGAGATAGTAGAAAGTTGCTAAGCCTCTCATACCACTGCCTTGGAGCTTGCTTTAGTCCATACAAAGCCTTCTTCAACTTGAAGACATGGTTGGGATGTTGATGATCTTCAAAGCCCGGTGGTTGATCTACATACACTTCCTCATTGATGTAGCCATTCAAGAAGGCACTCTTGACATCCATTTGGAAGAGTTTGAAACCACTCATACAAGCAAAAGCCAGCAGCAGCCTCACAGCCTCCAACCTTGCAACAGGGGCAAAGGTTTCACCATAATCTATGCCCTCCTCTTGATTGTAGCCTTTAGCAACTAGCCTTACTTTGTTCCTTGTGATCACACAATCTTCATCCAACTTGTTTTTGAACACCCACTTCGAACCTATAATGTTCATCTCAGCTGTTCTAGGGACAAGAAACCATACCTCATTCCTTGCAAACTGATTCAACTATTCATGCATAACTTTAACCCACTTTTCATCCTTGAGAGCTTCATCAATTGACTTTGGTTCAATTTGTGAGACGAAAGTTGTGTGCCTGCAGAAGTTTGAGATGGAGCTACGTGTGGAGACACCTTCCTTTATCTGCCCTATGATGTTTTCCACTGACAGATCTCTAGGAATCTTCCACTCTTTGGGCAACTCACTCTGTTGCAGAATTTCAATCGGTTGTTTCTGCGAATCAACTAGTTGTTTTTCTGCACAGATTTCCAGCTTCTCCAAGCTGATGCTCTGTTCATCCTCTTCAGCACTGGTCTTCGGGATTTGGATGTTTCTGCGATCTACCTCATCAAAGACAACGTGAATTGACTCTTCTACAGTCATCAACCTCTTGTTTTAGATTTTGTATGCATGGCTTGTGAGAGAATACCCTATGAAGATGCCAAGATCGGCTTTCTCATTAAACTTCCCCAAGTTTTTCTTTCCATTGTTGAGAAAGAAACAGCTGCAACCAAAAACTCTGAGATGATTGATGTTAGGCTTCCTTCCATTGAAGAGTTCATAAGGAGTCTTCTTCAAAATAGGCCTAATAAGCACTCTATTCATCACATAACAAGAAATGCTCATTGCATCAGCCCAAAAGTACTTAGGAAGAGATGATTCACTAAGCATTGTCATTGTTAGCTCTTCAAGAGACCTGTTCTTCCTCTCTACTACACCATTCTGTTGTGGAGTTCTTAGAGCAGAGAAATTATGCAGAATCCCCATCTTTTCACAGAACTTGTTGAACTTCTCATTTTGGAATTCTCCTCCATGATCACTTCTAATAGAGCCTATGTTGCTGTTCTTTGTATTTTGCAACCTTCTTCCTAGCTTCTTGAATGCAGAAAAGGCATCACTCTTTGATTCCAAGAAGAGAGTCCAAGTCAACCTAGAAAAGTCATCAACAATAAAAAGAGCATAGTAATTTCCACCAAGGCTCATAGTTCTTGATGATCCAAAAAGATCCATGTGAAGAAGCTCAAGGGGTTTTAAAGAAGAAACAACATTTTTTATTTTAAAAGAACTTTTCACTTGTTTCCCTTTTTGGCAAGCTTCACAAATATGGTCCCTCTCAAACTTGAGCTTTGGTAGCCCAATCACAAGATCCCTTGAAATTAACTTGTTCAAGTGATTCATGTGAATATGAGCAATTCTTCTATGCCAAAGCCAAGATTCATCTTGCTTGGATAGAAGACAACCAATAGAACATGGTGAAGAGATATCTAAAAGATACACATTATTGATTCTCTTACCTACCAACATTACCTCTTTGGTGTTGGGTAGACAGGTTTCACATGTGTTTGTCTTGAACATCACTTGATATCCCTTGTCACATAGTTGGCTAATGCTCAGCAGATTGTGCTTTAGTCCTTCTACATAGAGAACATCATGGATGACCAAGATGTCTTTGTCTCCTATGGATCCTCTCCCAAGAATCCTTCCCTTGTTGTTGTCCCCATAGGTGACATACCCTTCTTACTTAAAGGAGATGCTCAGGAACTTTGATTTGTCCTTAATCATGTGCTTGGAGCATCCACTGTCCAAGTACCATTATTGCTTGCTCTCCTCCAAGTTTTCCTACAAAGAAGATTTTCAAGTACAAAGATTTTGTCCCCTTATGAATGTGGGTCCATTTGGTTTACATTCATCAATTGAACCTTTACTACACTTAGGAATCCACTTCATAAAGCCCCTAGGAACAACATATTTTCTGATTTTACAGAACCTCACAGAATGGCCTCTTTTCATGCAGTAGAAGCATGTAACAATCGGTTGTTTCGATGGTCCAATCAGTTGTTTTTCTGGCATTTTTGAAAATGATTTTGAAAATCTATCTTGTTTGTTTTGTGGGTTAAAATCCAATCCAGCTTTTCCAAAAACACAGTTTTGAGATGCCAAGACATTCTCAAAGTTGGATTGACCTTTAGAAAGCTTATCCACAGTTTTAACAAGATAGTGGACCTTCTTTTCAAGATTTTCGCAATTTTCACAAACAAGAGTGTCACACTTGCAAGAGAAGTTTTTGTAAACAATTTCAAGGTTTTCAAAATCTGTTTTTGAATTTTCCAATTCCTCTTCCAGTGATTTGACTCTGTTTTCAAGCCAGTTATTCATTCCTTTTAACCGATTGTTCAAGAGGGCCAATCGATTGGCTTCTTCATGCGTTTCTTGAAAGGCTTGAAGCAATTGACTATAATTTTCAGAGTTTGAGGAGTTAGATGAACTTACACTACTTGAGTCATCTTCCTTTTTGGCCATGAAGTAGAGGTTGAGGCTTTTCTTGTTTTGCCTTCTTTTCCTTCTTGCTTGACTTCTTGACCTTGCCTCCTTTGGTTCATTAATGTTTCCATGAGCAGCCTTGAGTGTGTCCCACATCTCTTTAGCAGTTTTGCATTTTGATACCCTGAAAAATTCATTAGTATCTAGTGCATAAGCTATTATGTTTTGAGCAGTACAATCAAGCTTGGCCATTTTACATTCTTCATTGGTCCATTGGGACCAAGGTTTTGCAATTAAAGAACCATTCTTTTTGAACTTTGGAATGAAAGGACCATTCTCAATTGAATCCCAAATTCCTTGATCAATAGATTCCACAAAGATTTTCATTATGGCCTCCCAATACTTGTAATTCAATCCACAGAATAAAGGTTGTTTGTAGATTGAAGCACCTTCCTCAAAAGATTGTTTTCCAGCCATAAAAAAAAGATTTTTGGATCAACTTGAATAACTTTCAAGAACCAAGCTCTGATACCAATTGTTAGAATGTATGGCTTTAAACTAGAGGGGGGTGAATGGTTTAAAGAGGGATTTCGAAAACTTTTAAGCCTTGAATGAAATCACTTCGAGAATATCTTGATTAAGAAATCAGTTTTTCAAAACACAAAGCAAAAAGCACAACACCAGAAAAACAATTGGTTGTTTCGCAGAAACAATCGGTTGTTTATACCAGTTTACAAATATAAAAACTAAATTTAAAGAGTTAAGGGATAGAGAAAATGCACACAGGGATTTATACTGGTTCACTCTAAACCCAGAGCTACATCCAATCTTCTCAGAAACCACTGAGGAATTCCACTAAGCAATCAAACCTAGATCACTTACAACACAACCAAAGAAGTGACCTTGATCCCCTCAAGACACACACTTCTCTTGGTCAAATACACCAACACTAAGAATGTTGATCTTGATCCCCTCAAGAACACACAACACTTCTTAGCAACACACAAGGTTTCTTTCAATAGATACAAGGATTACACTTGTTACAGAACAAATCTAAAATCAATACAAGTAGAAAATCCTAGCTCACACTCTTTGATCAATCTCAATCTCTAAGCAATCTCAACTTTTTCTCTTAAGCAAAATCAGTAAGTGAAAATCTCAAATCTGTTTTTCTGTATATAATCAAAGTTGTTGTTTGTTATCAAATCTTAACACCTAAGTATAAAACAATCGGTTGTTTCGAAAAAACAACAGGTTGTTTTTCAGTTAGCTTGAAAAACATTTTTCTTTTTAAATGATTGAGAATGCCTATACTTTGGATTCAATCAAGAGTAGATTACATATTAAATCTACCCCAAGTCCTATCTAAAAGACAACTCAACAACAACAAGCACAACCAGCCTTTTATCATCCTTCAAAGGGTTTGGATTCTTCAAAGCTTGAACACCACTAGGTTCAACAGTAATGTGTGTAAAGCAGTTTCAGTCTTAGAAACAACATACCTTGCTAGGGTTCTTACCACCCTATTTATAGGTTGTATCTAGGGTTACTTATGTGATGCTCCCATCTCTCTTAGTGGGCTTAGGGTTCCTTGGAGAATGTCCTTGCGTCGCTATTACACAATCTCAGCATAATCTGGTGCATAAGACTTCCCTTTTCTGAAGTGCATAGACGTAACAGTGTAGCCACCAAGCTACCTACTCATGTACCAGCGCTACGACATCATTTGTTCTGTAGGTGCCCTAAGTATTCACGTGCCCTGCATGCAGTCATCCCCTGGAAACCCTAACCATAACGGGCCTTAGCGCCTATAAGGAACACTTGCTTGTGTCGTACCCAAATGTACCATACACACCCCATGCATGATCCTCTCGTGACTTAGGTCTTTTCTGGTATCTAGGTGTTAACTCATGTTAACTCACACTGTCTGTGGGGCCCAACTTATGTGACCCACTATCGCTATCAGTCCACCGATGTCCGATGTCTTTCTCTGGTGCCGATGACCGAGGTCTGGCCTGTACACAAGCCCCCAGTCTCAAGTTGTAACTTGTTTCAGTGAAGAGACTAAGTGATCGCCCACGGCGACCTACGTGGCACTGGTGATAGGACGTAAATAGTGCACCGAAGTGACATCTCACCATACTTTTTTACACACGTACACGTTGCAAGATCAACGGCTAACACTCGTTGGCGCTTGCGCTTCTTCGTATACGTTAAACATTTCAAACCCCTACGCTGCTTCACTGTTTCATTACTTCACTCAAACATTTCTTGAACATTTTTGCTCTCGAACGCTTTGTCTTCTTCTTCGAAAACCTTTACCTTCAAACCCTAACTTATTCAAATGTATGATCTTTACTCCCTGATTACCCTTGCTTTATGATTTTGATGCTCATAACATGCCATAACTGCTCTGGGACTGTTTACGTTTTCCGCATTTTACGTTTCTGGTTTTTGCTTTCTCGCACTCTCTGATTTTCTAGGCTTCAGAGTCATATCATTTTTCCCCTCTAAACCTTTGTATTTTATCTTTTCCTTTTCCCTCTTTTCTTCTTTAGCTTCCTCTCTTAAGATGGCCAGAACCAAAACTACACCAAACCCTCCACCTTCCATTCACTACAAAGCACTCTATCGGTAGGCTCAACCTTCCCATATAAGGATAAGGGAGACTTGTAACTAGAACCCATACTAGCCTTGCCTTACTATACAAGGAAGAGGTCCTTCTTTCTGACCTCGCCCTAGCCGTGTAGAGGCATGGGAGGATTTTAACTAGAAATTGTTTTGTTCTCAACCTTGGCGTTCCCACACAAGAGGGAGGCTCATTAAGAACCATGTTATTCCCGGTATTGGTGTTTCTAACCCTAGGGAGATGCTCGTTTTACTGACCTCGTCCTAATTGTACGAAGGTAGGAAAGGATTTTAACTGTTGAATCATACTACTCTCAGCTTTGGTGAACTCACACAAAAGGAAGGTTCACAAAGAACCATACTATTCCCAATCTTAGCGTATCAAACCAAAGAAGAGGTTTGTTTCACTGACCTCACCCTACCTGTACAAAGGTAGGGGAGGATTTTATCTGGTGAACCATGTTGTTCTCAGCCTTGGTGAACTCACACAAGAGGGAGGCTCACTAAGAACCATACTATTTCCGATCTTGGCATATCAAACCAAAGGAGAGGTTCGTTTCGCTGTCCTCACCCTACCTGTACAAAGGTAGGGAAGGATTTTATCTGGTGAACCATGTTGTTCTCGACCTTGGTGTTCTTACTCAAGTGGGAGGCTCACGAAGAACCATACTATTCCCAATCTTGAGGTTTTTAACCCAAAGGAGAGGTTCATTACTGCACTGTACAAAATACTTCTCTCTAACTGAATAAGTGGAATTTTATTGGGTGACATCGTTAAAAAACCCTTATAAGGGCAAAATAGTGTCCCCTAAAAACTGTGTACAATGCAATAATATTAACTGAAATAAAACTTAAGGTTGGTCGCGTTCCACGTACGAGGGATTGCTCCACCTTCTAAAGTCTCGAGCCTGTATGTTCCATTCCCAAGGCCCTCTGTCACACGGAAGGGACCAGTCCACTTGGGAGATAACTTGTTTTCTAGCTGGTAAGGGTGGGCTTTCCGCATCACCAGGTCGGCGACCTGGAACTGTCGAGGTCTCTGCTTGGAGTTGTACCTGTACTCAACATTTCTCTTCAAGGCTTCTGCCTTGATCCTTGCTTCTTCTCTAACTTCATCTAGTAGATCCAGGTTCACCTTTCTCTCTTTGTTGGATTCTTCAGCCACGAAGTTCTGGAAACGTGGTGAGATCTTCTAGATCTCCACAGGAATCATCGTGTCCGAACCATACACCAAGCTAAAGGGTGTCTCTTTGGTAGTGGACTGGGGAGTGGTGTGGTAAGCCCACAGGATTCTAGGAACTTCTTATGCCCAGGTCTCTTTGGCTTTATCCAGCCTTCTCTTCAGACCTCTGAGCAGAACTCGGTTGGCAGACTCGACCTGCCATTCGTCTGGGAGTGTTCGACTGATGCGAACACTTGCTTTATGCCCAGCTCTGTGCACAGCTTGCCCAACTATTGGCTAGCGAACTGGGTGCCATTATCAGACACCAACCATTTTGGGACTCCAAAGCGACATACTATATTCTTCCACACAAAGTGTTGGACCTTGTGGGCTGTGATTTGCGCTACTGGCTCAGCCACTATCCACTTTGTAAAGTACTCGATGACAACCACGAGGTATTTCATCTATCGCACCGCTAAAGGAAATAGCCCCAGAATGTCAATTCCCCATGTGTGAAACGACCATGGGCTATAGATCAACCTCAGCTCTTCTGGGGGCGCCTTGTGCTAGTCAGCATGTTGTTGGCACTGCTTGCAGCGTTGTACATACTTCGTGCAGTCCTCCCTCATGGTTGACCAATAATATCCCCTGCGAACAGCCTTCGACGAGAGAGCTCGACCACCAATGTGACTCTCGCATATCCCTTCGAGAAGTTTTGCCATAATGCGTGTGCACTGCTCACCACTTACACTCATCAGGGTGGGGTGAGTGAAACCATGTCTGAACAAATCCCATAGACCAAGGTGTATCTGCTCGAAGTTTTCTTGACTACTCTGGCCTCTGTGGGTTCCAGCGAGAGTATCCCATCAGCAAAGTGGCGTTGATAGGGTGTCATCCAAGTCTTTCCTCCTTCAACTAGGAAGACTTGCATTGAATCTTCCCCTGGTAACGCCTGTGTGCTTATTATAGGCGTCTTTAAGGTTTTTTGAGCCAACGATCGATGACTTCTTTTAACACCCTCTGAGGTGCTTATCTGTTGGACTTCTGCTACGTCGTCTGTGGTGGTTTGAGGTGTCCTCAAGGTCTCCTGTGTGACTGTCCTCTGCCTGCCCGCCTTGCCTGAACTGGCGAGCTTTGCTAGCAAGTCAGCTCAGGCATTTTGTTCACAAGGGACATGTACTAACTCGAACACCACAAAAGTCTCCTTCAGAATCTCAACATACTGTAGGTATACGGCCATCTGGGGGTCCTTGGCCTAGTACTCTCCTGTGACCTGCCCTGTTACTAACAGGGAGTCACTCTTTGCTAACAAACTTTTCGCCCCCCATCTCCTTCGCTTGCAGCATTCCAGCTATGAGGGCCTCATACTCCGCCTGGTTACTACTGGCCTTGAAAGCAAACCACAGGGCCTGCTCGATCAACAACTCATTTGGTCCTTCCAAGATGAAACCAGCCCCACTCTCCTGTTGGTTAGAGGACCAATCTACGGAGAGGACCCACCTGAAATCTGCTCCTTCTTGGTATGTGGTTTATGAGGAGAGTTCTACCACGAAGTCAGCGTAAACCTGGCCTTTGATTGGGCCTTTAGGTTCGTACTGCACATCGAACTCTAATAGTTCTACCGCCCAGCGCACCATTCTTCCTGCCACATCAGGCTTTTGTAAGACCTTGCGAATGGGCAGGTCTGTGATCACGATCGCTGTGAAACTCTGGAAGTAATGGCGAAGTCTCCCCGCTGAAAACACTACTGCCAAAGCTGCCTTCTCTATGGCCTGGTACCTCACCTTAGGCCCTTGGAGCACTTTACTCACAAACTATATCGGTCTTTGTACCTGATCCTGCTCTTAGACCAGAACCAAACTGATCACCCGATCTGTGACTGCAAAATACAGTCGAAGTGGTGTGCCAGGTTGGGGCTTGCAAAATACTGGGGGGGTAGCCAAGTACTCCTTCAGTTTGAGGAAGGATTCCTCACACTCCTTGGTCCAGATGAACCTGTTGTTTCTCTTGAGGCATTGGAAATAGGGATGCCCCTTGTCTCCCCTGCTGACACGAATCTGGAGAGAGCGACCATCAGCCTTGTCAATTGCTGCACTTCTTTCACCGAGATCGGGTTGCGCATAGCTATGATTGCAGCGTACTTTTATGGATTCGCCTCTATCCCACGCTCGGTGAGTATGAACCCTAAGAACTTACCTGCCTTCACCCCAAACACACACTTTTCGGGGTTCAGCTTCAACCTGTATCTAGCTATTGTAGTAAATAGCTCTTCCAAATCAGTGACGTGTTGGTCTTTCACCGAGGTGGCCACCATGTCGTCCACGTAAGCCTGGACATTCTGCCCTATCATGGGCGCAAGTACTCTATCCATCAGTCGCTGGTAGGTCGCCCCTGCATTCTTGAGCCCGAAGGTCATCACTTTGTAATAGTAACAGGAGAGCTCCGTCATGAACGTTGTTTTGCATTCGTCCTTGGGATGCATGCAGATCTAGTTGTACCCCGAGAAAGCATCCAGGAAGCTCAGGAGTCTACACCCTGAGGCTCTGTCTACCAGGGCGTCGATGCTGGGCAGCATGTAAGATTCCTTTGGACAGACCTTATTAAGATCCATGAAGTCCACACACATCCTCCACTTCCCGCTGGCTTTCTTGACCAACACTATGTTCACCTGCCACTCTGGGTATTGTATCTCCATGATGTGGCCAACGTTTAACAACTTCTGCATCTCTTCTCCGATGACTTGTCGCCTATCGTCGTTGAACTTTCTCCGTCTCTGACGGACAGGTCGGACTTTTGGGTCCATGGTGAGGCAGGAATGTCTGAGGCTGACCATGCGAAAGCATCCATGTGTCATGCTATGACCTCAACAATCTGGTCCTGTGCTTTTTGGCCCAAAGATCTACCAAGCTTGACCTTCTTACCCCCGATCTCTCTCTTTAGCACCTCCTCTGTAGGCTCAAGTCGTCTCTCCCGGGCGATCTCAAGTCGGGTGACCTCTTCCTCCCTTGGAGATTGGGCGACTCCTTCTTCTCTTGGAGGTTGGGTGGTGATTGAGCAAATTCATCCCTTTGTCTTGAGGCTGTTCTCATAGCACCTCTTGGCCTTCTTCTGATCAGACTTCATAGTGATCACGACCCTTCAAGGGAAGACAACTTCATCTTCATATGCCTCGACAAGGCCACTGCTCTAATCCTGTTCAAAGCAGGTCTGCCCAAAAGAATGTTATATACTAAAGGAGCATTAACGACAAGATACCTGATGTTTGTGGTGCGGGATGCTACACCATCAATGAAGGTCGTCCTCAGCTTTATTTTCCCCCGTACTTCCACCTGATCTCCCGCGAAACCATACATGCATCCCACGTAAGGCATCAACTGGCAGGAGACAACTACAACTTGTTGAAGGTCGACTAGAACATCACGTCGATCGAGCTTCCTTGATCTACCAGGACGCAGTGCACCTTTCTGCCTGTTGTCACCACTGAGATTACAACAAGGTCATTGTCATGTGGGACGATGTCATGGCGATCAAATCCTTCAGCTCCACCCGAAAATTGTGTCTAGGTGGGATGTTCTCTCTTCCTAGCTTCGTATGGCGACTGTGCTCCTGGGGCCCTTTTCTCTGTTGTTGCCTCATGTACCCTCATGGGTTGAGGACAACCTGTTTCCCGAGGTCGGACAGGGCCAATGCTACCACGTTTCTCTGTGACCCGATCCTCCGCGACGATGTGTTCCACAGCCCGATGCCTGATCTCGCAAAACGTCTTTGGGCAACACCTTATCAGCGACTCGCTGAAAGGTCCTGGCAGCACTCCTTTAGTGAAGGCGTGCACCGTCATGGCTTCGTTCTTGGTGTGTAGTTTCACGACTTGTACCCCAAACCTGTTTAAAAACTCTTTCAAGGACTCTCCCTGGTATTGCCTTACGTCAAAGAGATCGTAAGAGATTGGAGGGGGAGCTCGATTAACAATGTATTGTTCCCTGAACAGCGTTGTGAACTGATCGAATGAAGTAATATGTCCGTCAGGAAGACTGATGAACCAGTCCAACGCTGCGCATGCCAACGTACTCATGAATAGCTTACAATACACAGCGTCAGACCCTCTTGAAAGCATCATCTGGGTGTGGAACGTTGTGATGTGAGCCTCTGGGTCCTCTACACCTGTGAAGGTGACCTTCGAGCCCATGAACGTGGATGGTATCACAGTGTCCATGATCACCTGAGAGAACAACATGGGGCGGGCCCACACGGGCAGAGGTGGGGCTCGCTCATCCACGGTGCGCTCTCCTACATTCTGCAAATTCATGTGCAATTCCTCATTGGTTCTGTGCAACTCTTTGTTGTTCGCTTGCGATGCGGCCAGATCAACCTGAAAACGATCTTGGTCGACTCTGGACGCCCCTACCGCCTCCTGGAGGGCGCGTTTGGTCTCTGATAAGTGTCTAATTTCAGTAATATTTCATATTAAAATATAGGCACTTATGAGGATTTATTGCTAATTTACATATAAAATAATCTCTAATTTATGAATTTATACCTTTTTACATTTTTTATGATCTTTATTTGAATAAGAGTATTTTATTCCCAAATTTGGTGTTAATTGCAGATTTCTAAGGAAGATTGGAGATTTGGATTAAAGATGAATGATTTGAGCTAAAAAGATAAAGATAGAAGGTCCCAGAATGGAAAAAGATGCAAAGGAAGATTGGGCCTTTTTTTTATGTTTTATCATTTAGCCCATTAGCGCAACACAATAAACAACCTAACCCTAGAAAACTAGGATAAATAGAGGGCTAGAGGCTCAACCTTAGGGTGCGAGATTGAGAGGAAAACACCATAGAGTGAATTGTAACCAATTGGGAGAATAGAAGGTGCTAGAAGTATGCGTGGCTAATTCTACCCTTTGGGATTGGGAGTAATCTGCTCAAACTCTTATGTATTGAGGTGATATCTTATATATTAATATTCAGTTCTTGATTGATTATTGGTATTGTTATTTTACTTTTAATTTTCCGTGACAAATTGAGAATCTTAAATCTGACCGGGAGGTATTTTTAGGGTTCGGACCTAAACAACAATACTTAACATATTTGAGTGCTAGGAATAGACTTGAAATGTTAATTGCTATTAAACGTCTGAGCTTCGTTCTAAGTTGTTCTTATAATTATGCGAGGGATCGATAGTTAGGGGACATTCTTAAGGATTTTATATGCGAGGAATCGATATAAATGATTTTTATACGGGCATCAATTTCAATCAAAGAACTTAATATTGACATGCTAATCAAAATACTTGAGAGTGAGAGAGATGAAACCTAATCCCTATTTTTCCAATTGAAACAATTAATTCTTTGTCTGTTTTCTTATTGATTATCGCCAACACAACCACTTTCAATACACTTTTAATTGTTTTGTTCTATATTTAGCGATAATTGTACTTGATAATTTACTGTTCCTTGTGGGATCGATATCCGTCCTTAGGGACAATTATTACTTTTGACAAACGCGGTGCACTTGCCGTAAAAAGTCATCAAGTTTTTGCTCCATGAGTTGTTGCATGGTGACGTTGTCCCCTCCTGAGGGCGCAGCAGATCCTTGCATCGTGCTTCTCATATTGTTGGTGGCTCTCAACACAATTGTGAGTGGGACCTAGTTTTATCGGGCCCCACAGTGGGTGCCAAATGCTCTCGTCAGTTGACTCGGTTGTCGGTTGACTCAAACAATAGTCTCTCGCCCCGTTTGTCTCTGTCTGGAATCGAACTTCGTTAGGTAGAAGAACGCTTCACCTGTAAAGACAAAGGGCGCCCTTACGGCCGTTTACACTCCGATGCTCAAGTCAGTAAGGGCTAGAAAATAGTAATGTGTGTAAAGTAGTTTCAGTCTTAGAAACGACGTACCTTGCTAGGGTTCTTACCACCCTATTTATAGGTTGTATCTAAGGTTACTTCTGTGATGTCATGTCTCTTAGTGAGCTTAGGGTTCCTGGGAGAATTTCCTTGCGCAGCTATTACACAATCTCAGTGTAATCTGGCGCATAGGACTTCCATTTTATGGAGTGCATAGATCTAACAACGTAGCCGCCAAGGTACCTACTCATGTATCAGCGCTATGACATCATTTGTTCTGTAGGTGCCCTAAGTATTCACGTGTCGTGCATGCAGTCTTCCCCTGGAAACCTAACCCTAACGGGCCTTAGCGCCTCCAAGGAACACTTGCTTGTGTCGTACCTGAATGTACCATACACACCTCATGCATGATCCTCTCGTGACTTAGGTCTTTTCTAGTATCTGGGTGTTAAGTCATGTTAATTCATATTGTCTGTGGGGCCCAACTTACGTGGCCCACTATCGCTATCAATCCACCGATGTCCGATGTCCAATGTCTTTCTCTGGTGCCGATGACTGAGGTTTGGCCTGTACAGGTAATATAAATGAGTTGAATTGTATTTGAATAGTTTGTTGAAGTACATAAAATGTGATGTTTGATGAGAATTGGTTGTTTGGTTTTAGATGATGATTGATTTAGAGAGCATATATGAGTGAGAACTGTCAATTGAATGTGTAGATTTATAAAACTATAAGTTGAATGAAATTTTAGTTCATAAATATAACAGGTAAAAAATGGTTTATGCATATTTTTCTGCATATCTTGCTCAGGTGAGATAGTTCTCACTTAAGCGAGAATAAAATGAAAAGATGGGGTATTCTCGGGTCCACTTTTCACCCAAGCAAGAAGAAATCTAGCTCGGGCGAAACTTGAGTTGAAATTTTGGATGCTCTTGGGTTCAATCTCGCTCAAGCAAGAAAATTTTCGCTTGAGCGAGACCCATTCTTGCTCAAGCAAGATGATTTTCGCTCAAGCTAAACTCTGTATAAAAAAAATTAAAACTGAAATTTTTACCTTTGCTTTTAAAAGGTTACTTTATTTCTCTTCAGAGCTAATGGAATCATATAGATGAAGTTATTTAGGTGGTGAGAGTCGAAGGAGGTTCATATGAATAGGTAAGTTGTTTGAAAGATAACTAACTTGATATGTTATACGAGTTAACCCTGTCATACTAAGAGAGAGATGATATTTAAATTATTTATACGCATAACTGTGTGATTTTCATAGTGAGATAGTATGACAAGTGCAGGTATCTGAGTCTAAGTTAATGCACGAGTTTTTCGGAAGTAGAATCAAGTGTCTAAGTGTTGTGAGTTAGTAGAAGTCTGATATCAGAAAGATGAATTGTGAATTTGGATAGACACTTGATGATTACGTAGAACTGCATGAGAATTGATAGTTTTACGTGAATATTTAAAGTTATATTTATATTATAAATTTTAAAAATAGCTAGCTTACCCTTGCTTTGTTTTGTGGTTGTTTTCTTTAATGTGTGATGATTGTGTATTTACACGGGAGCAGATGATGGTATAGGTAATAGAACTCCTTAATGAGAAGTTGGATGATGAAATGTTTATTTTCTTTTAAATATTTATTTTAATTTTATGTAAATATTTAATCCATATGAAAAGAAATATATTTTAAAATACTATATAAAAAATTATAAACATGTTTATATTATATTTATATATTTATTTTAATATTTCATTCAATTATGATTATTAGATATAGAAAAAAATATAGGAATATTACTGTGTGACTGGCACATCTTCTATGGATTTATTGTAATTCCTTGAATTCATACCATATCTCCTAAAATGACTAGTTTAATCTTAATCTTCAAAATTTACATTTGTATATATTAATATAAAATTGTGGACTACAATTAAATTTATTAGTTGTGGGTTAAAATTGTTTACTTTTAAAAAACTAAAAAAATAGATATAACTTAAATTATTATAAAAACTAAAATTATACATTATAAAAGTAGGCCCTAAAAGTGTATAAAAAACATTTTGCTCCCTTTTTTTCTTTGCCTCCCCGCTTAATCCATATCACACGGGATAATTATAGACAACAGTTTCTGATTTGGATTATATAAGTGCTTAGTGTTGAATCCAAGGAGACGAATAGACGAAATGCCACACTGAGGAAGCTTCATGAGAGAAAAAACCATTTTTTCTTCTTCTCATTCACGGAATAGATAAGAGAAAACGGAGAAATCTCACCCCACAAATTCTCAAACATCTTTGTACCCTTATATTCCATTCAGCATTGAGGAAAATAATAAAACATGAGAAATTGAGAGACAAATAAACAATGACAATAAATGTTCATAAAGTGTTATTAAGAAACATAAAAAGTAAACAGAGGTAAATGAAGTAAAATCCGCAAGAGGAGAAAATAGGAAATGGAACTGAACATGCTATATAACTGGGCTTCTGGTTCAGAGTGCGAGCAGTATTGGGTTGAAGTTCTCACTCTGATTTGCGAAGGAACAAAATGGGTGATAATGGTACGATTAGGAACGAATCATTTTAATAATTGCGTATGTTAAATGGTATTGCATTCTTTTGATTTTCATTGCAAACACAGATTCGCTCTCGCAATTCCTCGCATCTGCTGTCGACGCTGCTCAAAAGGCTGGTGAGGTCGTTCCCCACTCCAATCTCTCTCACACTCTTTGTTTGTCTCTTTAGTTTCATCTCTTTTTGAACATCAAATACGATTTTCATTGCAGATTATTCGCAAAGGTTTCTATCAGACCAAGAACGTGCAGCACAAAGGACAGGTTTCTGCCTTGCCTTCATTTCTAACTTGGAAATTTCCACTGTAAGTAGACGATCAAAGGTACAATAATAACTCTTTTTACCTTTATTAGGTTGATTTGGTCACTGAAACTGATAAAGCATGTGAAGATCTCATATTTAATCATCTCAAGCAACTTTACCCCTCTCACAAGGTTCATTCACCTCTCCCTCAACTTTACACCTAATCATTTTTTAGTTGGCCTTGCACTCTATATCTTCTCAACGTCATTGTGATTTCTTTTCCTTTTTAGTTCATTGGGGAAGAAACCACAGCTGCTGGTGGCAATGCAGAACTGACTGATGAACCCACATGGATAGTTGACCCTCTCGATGGAACTACTAATTTTGTTCATGGGTAAATATTGCTTTGATGTTTTAACTGATACATTGGCTTTTCCATATGGACTGATTATACTTCTGCCTTTTTAGGTTCCCTTTTGTTTGTGTATCCATCGGTCTTACAATTGGAAAAATTCCTACAGTTGGTGTTGTTTACAATCCTATCATTAATGAGGTGAGAACCTTTCTTTGGAACCACTGTCTGACCACACCGCCATTCCAAATTTCCTGACGTTTGAAGCATATGTATTATTCAATGGTAAACGTTATTATAATTAAACGAATCCTATCTTCTATTGGATTTTTCATATATCGTGTAGATTTTGGTATCTTTCTCTTCTTTGAGATTAAACAGGTAGAATCATATTAAAAAAGATAGACCCAAAATTTTCAAATAATATGATCATGTGAAGGTTCAACATGAGGGAATAGTTATTGTTTTTATTTTTGGTTACCATGAAAATTCAGATTGTTGGACAAAGCTTTCAATCAATATGTTCTCTTCTGTTATAAATAGTATTTCAATGACTTTAACGTATTTGTAATGGTTCGTTGAGGACTAGTGACATTGAAGTAATTGATTTAGGAACCAAAATCTATAACTTACTTTCTATTACTAATATTGGTATTGGTATGGAGAGGTTAATTGTTTTTGTTAAAGATACACACCAACTATATATATGACTAAATTATAATATATAAATGGAAGCAAATCTTAGTTACAAATTGATTTTAAGAGTTTTTATTTGTTTTCCCCCCTTCCTTGCTATGAAAACTGAAGTTTTAGAATGGCACATGTAGCTTTTCACTGGAATCCGTGGAAAAGGTGCTTTTCTGAACGGAAAGCCTATAAAAGGTGGATCTTCTGATCTCTGTCTTTTGATTGTTATCGTTAATGGAGTATAGTTACCTCATGGATATTGCCTTGAATTTTTCAGTATCATCACAAACTGAACTAATGAGCGCTCTTCTCGCCACAGAGGTATTTCAAGTTTGTTAGAGTTGATTTTGTGAAAGTTTTGCATTTATCCTTTTTCTAAGGATCAATGGTATGTGTTCTGTTCCACTCGCTATCCTTAATGAGAAACATTCAGTTGGGATAATTATTTGCTCCTGCATATCAATGTCCAATAGCCCTGCAGTTCTTTTGGTTAATAAAAAAAAACTGCAGACTGCATTCTGTCTGTTATTTGGTCTAAGCACCTATGCGAGCATGCATGTATGTATGTGTGTGTGCCATTACGTGTCAATCTTTATCTACACATTTGTATTCTCTTTTCAGTACCTTGCATCTGCGTCATGAGCTGTGTTAGAGGATCCATATAAATCATGATACTCTCCTTTTATTTTCCAAATAGATTTGTAACCTGACCATTTTGAATTTATAAATGCTGTATGCTCCTCGGTCTTTATGTGTTGCTCTGGTTATGTTTCTTTTTCTACTTGCCTCTCAAGTACTTCAAATTATAAACAAATGCCTCGTATGTACATTTCAAAGCCTTTCTATTTGTGAACTTGTGCAAACCTAGAAGGTACAAAATCTAAACATTTCCATCTATTTTGGTAATCACTGAGACACGATGAAGAAAATATAAGAAAGTAACATAGGAATTAAAATTTGTCTTTTTTGGGAGTTACATTGTAGAAACTGCAAATATGATCATTTAGCAGATTTTGATGTCAATGTCATTGCTAAGTTTGCTTTAAATTGTATTCCAGGTAACCCATTCATGATCTCATATATTATTGCCATCTATTGTGCAAAAAGAGTTGTATCCTCCCCAGCGACTTTCACCTTTTGTCCCTGCACATTTTTATTTAATTGCATGCAATTCCAGTCCTCGAGTATAAAAGTTATCATATTTTTGGGATACTAACGTGAAAGGGATGACTCAAACATGTGTCAGTTCCCTGTAATGTTTTAAATCAAGACAGATTTGAAATTCATTAAGTTTTATTTCTGAAAGTGCAGATTGGAACAAAACGTGACAATTTAACAGTAGATGTCTGTACAAATAGGATTAATAGCTTGCTTTTCAAGGTAAAATGAGGTGTTCTTCTTATTCAAATCAATCGGACTAAAGCTTGATATTGTTACATCATTATAACCATGCCTTTAATCTGATTAGGTGAGATCACTCAGGATGACTGGTTCCTGTGCCTTAAACCTTTGCGGTATTGCATGTGGAAGGCTGGATGTATTCTTTGAACTTGGCTTTGGAGGTCCTTGGTAGGAATTTTAACATCCCTCACAAATGGTGGGTATTATGATAATATGATCTGTTCCTAGATTAACAGTCTCTTCCTTCTTATTAGGGATGTGGCAGGCGGTGCGGTCATTGTTAGAGAAGCTGGAGGTGTTATATTTGATCCGTAAGTTCTGTAATTTGATTCTCTTGTTCTCTGTTCTAGACTGTTTGCACTGTTAGATGGGTAAGCTATTTTATTACTTGCATTAATCTTCATCTTGTGGGCATTTATGTTGTTATGGTTGGATGTACATACAATATGGGAAGTCCTTTCTATTCATTCGGAAGTATAAAAACAAACTTGGATGCATATGCTTGAAAGATTGTGTCAAGATCTGATGGTTCATTTGCTTCAGGTCTGGGGCTGATTTTGACATCACATCTCAGAGAGTAGCTGCTTCCAACCCTTTCTTGAAGGATGCCCTTGTTGATGTTGTGCGCCAAAACCTGTGAGAAACCTGCAATTAATAAATGAGACCGGAGAAATTTAGTCAGCCTTATCTTAGTTCGTTTCCCTTTTGTTAAAATGCTTTGTAGTGTGGATGCGTGACTTCAATCATTTTTCTAATTCTTGTATAACCTTACCAAAATTTTAGTATTCTATTCTCTAATTCAAAAATGTCAGATAGTTTAACCGTGCAACTTAATTTAGAATAATGCCATCTCATTGCCTATGCCGATCCTAAGAAACTTTCAACTTGATTATATTCTGTTTGTTCTCATCTTAACTCCTTTTGGATTTCATTTTTTTTAATTATTAGACGGCTGAGTCTTTTGGTAGTTGGTATATTTTAGGTAGTTGTATAGTCATAAAAATAATAAAAATTGACAGAAATTTGAGAAAATTGCAAGTGGTAAGTTATCTACTATTATAAAGTAAGTTGGCGTGCGTATCTACATCCGGCTGGACCGTGTTTGGTTTACATTTTCATAACATATGAACAACTGTGATTATATAAAATATAAAATGATTGGTCTAGTCTTGTGTCGAGAGAAGAACAGAGAATTATAAAAATCCATTATTCTTGGTGGATGTTGAGGGAAATTGGAGAACCCAATGCTTTGCTTTTAGTCTGACCAAGTCTATTCAAATTCAGGACGAGTCAATGATTGTGCCCCTAAATGTAATGTATTCAAGGAATCTGAGCTGTGTGCTTTAACGTTGAACTGCTACTTATTACTATAATTGAATCTTAGCCAATTTTTAATAAAATTGAATCAGATGAGTTGTTTCAATCAGAAAGAAAGAGCTTTATATTTTTCGCTTCGGTCATTTCTTATTATTTTATTATTTTGTTCAGTTGCATTTCTGAATCTTTATGAATTTATTGAATAGCAATCCAATTATAGACTGAGTTCCTATGGTATAATCTGGGACTTAAAGTGTGTTTTACATATTAATAGTTTATTTTCAAGAATGTAAACATGGAAATGTTCTTTCATGCTTCGAAAAACTATTCTTAATTATTATTGATTCATATAACTCTCAATTTTAGCATATTTTTTCTACATTTCCATTCCCAAAAGAGGGTTGTGAAAGTGCTATTCTCACACAAATATGAAAAGTGGGATGTTCGTATTATTATGTCGAACACGTGTAACTTCCATTTTTACTTATATTTTATTTAAATTATTTTAAATTTTAAAAACTGTTTTAAAGAATATCAGAATGTAACCAATGATACTGTTAAATATCCTTCTTTGGCGTCGCCAGAAGCCGAAGAAAGAAAGAAAGAGGTTGCTCCCGTGGAACGCAAAAGATATTTGAAACTCAAGATATGTAGAAGGAGTAAGACACAGGTAAGAAGTAATTAATCATAAATACAAATATGAAGTAACAGAAACCGATACAACCTAAGTGCAGTAACAGTATAAATAAAACAAGAACCTGAAAGTCACTTTCCTATGAAAGAATAACCTCAAAACTGAGAGTCTAAGCAGCTGGAGTACTCCCAAATACCCTCAACATTATACAAAGGAGTCCAACGACAAAACACACACCGGTAGAAGTAGTAAGAGGCATAAAATCACAAAACAAACCAATATCTATCTGGCTACATATCCTACGCCTGCTGTGGCCTAGAACCAAACCCATTAACACCATTTTCTCCGTGTGGCAACTTGTTCTCTGACCTTCTCCTCTTCAACACTATGATCCATGTGAAAGCTTCCAAAAACACAGCAATGCCACCCAATGCTCCAATAATACCAATGTACGCATGCTTCCAGTTATTGTAGCGATTCCCTACGTAATTTTCCAAGGTGTCGAACCCTTCGAAAACGTTGGCGATACTGAGGGATATGGTGGCGTATCCGACCAAGTAGTGGTAGGCATTCCAGTACACTCTGAATTTATGGTCCTTGTTGGGCCTCAAGAACAGCGCAAACACCTGCATCCAATTATACCACATGTAGCTTTCTATCAGTACCATCACACACTAGTATAGCATCACAGAAAGGACACGACTTAAGCATATATTGCTTAAGGGTGTCATAACATGAAAACCTCGTACCTGAAGAGTTCCAAGGCAGACGAGGACAATAGCAATCGTTCTGTGAGTGTCGTATTCAACACCCTCGGAGTCACTGCCGAGTTTGAGACCGGTTCCGAATCCGGAAATACCTACTATGTATGCAGAGGCTTGGCAAGTGATGTGAAGATAAAACCAAGCAGGGTCTGCAGATTTGAACACCTTCAAGTACCTCGCGATTATGGCACCCGTTGGCATCAATATGCCCCAGCTCACCGCATTCAGCACTCCATGGGTCTGAAATTAATAATCTCCACACTCAATACATCTCTACTCAAACACCAAAGTAAACTTCTGAGCCTATTTGATTCCCTCTCGCTCTCTTGTTTTGAAAAACTGTTTTCTAAAACAATTCTATACAATTAATTTCTTATCCAAGATCTACTATGATTTGAAAATTGTTAAGAAAACAAAAACAATTGAGAGATGTTGTTACATCCTCTCCTGTTTTCTTCAAGTTTTGTGTTCAAATGCTCAAAAACAAAATTTAAGAAAACAGAATTGACATATTCACCTGACAAACACTTTCAAATATACCCTCTATTGAAATAAACTTAAGAAACAGATAATTGCGCTTGAAAGCATGTATTTTTTAATAGATGGACACTAAAGGAGTCATGTCATTGTGATGCATGATATGATCGAAAACATTAAGCAAAGACTGGTGATTACGTTTCTTCTTTTTTGGCGTGAATTCCCATTTGTCTGAGTGGAGGAACCGGAAAGAAGATTCAACGTTTCCTTGGAGTTTTGGTGGGAAGTCTCGTGGCTATGCTCTTGAGGGGTAGTGCCAGAGAGAGGTCCATCCTGCCAGACGTGGACGAAGGAGGTGGTGTCGTTGGGAAGTGTGAGAGTGGCGAAAATGGTGACCTCGTTGTTCACAAAGGTGGCACTCAACCCCGACACGGGATAACTGATTGCCCCCTCTTCCAACTGCGTCCTGGTGCTCACTATGTTGGAGGTATAGACCCTTGGGCTTCCATTTGACTGAGGAATGGCCACCAGGGCCTGGGCTCCAATCATGGCTGGTTCCAGAGTGTTGGTGGGATTGATGGCCCATGCCACCCACCTGTTTGTTGTGGTGATTCCTGCGTGTACGAATGCTATCTCCAACTTCCCACTCGCCTGGTCGTATGTCCAGTGCAGGTACGCTGTCAACTGTGGAAGATCACGACATGTGGCAAACAACCTGTTAGAGAATGTTTGGCTTCCACACGTCTGGGCCGAGGATGTCACAACCACGCTACTCAAAACACACAAGGCCAACACCAGCCTCAACATGCTGCCCATCAACATGTCTGGTCGTGTAATCTATCTTAATTGCTGCCAATCTGTGAATGACTTGACAAGTTGAGAAAGTGTATCAACGAATTTGGTACCAAATGGGTTTTGAGAATTGAAAAGAAAATTTGTTTCTTGTGATGCAAACAACAGCTTTGAGGTGGAGCAGGTAGTGGAGATGATGGGTTGAGGGAGATGGAAAAGGAGGGGTGAGTTTATTTATAAGATAAGAGTTGGTGGGTTTTGGCAGTTGAGTTGTTTAATGTGCAAGAATTACAATGTGGAAGGACGGAAGGTAGAAATTAAAAAAGAGTTTGAATAGGTTTTTATAATGTTGAAGTTATTGACAAATTAAACAGTAGATAAATTAATCAGGAAATCTTCCTTCCAAAGCAATCATAAGAATTAACTATCCCTTTTGGGAAGCTTCCTTTCCGTGTTAAGGTTAAGGTGGTTTGATTTTTTCCACCAAGAATGCTTCCCAAGTTTAGCTCTGCATCTATCGTTTTCTGATCACTAAGCTTATACATCAATTTAACAAGCTCCATCATGAGTGGAGCCTGCATGTAGAAGAGGACCACTCTTTCCACCCCAACGTGCCAGAGTAGTTGCACGACGTGACTCCATAGATACCTTTTTCTTTTGTTGCATTTAGTTTAAATAATTGTTTCCAAATATTATTTTTTTTATACTGGATTCTTAATTAAACTTTTCAAATTTAATTCTTATAGTCAACTCTTCATTAAACTTTGGAAAACATTTAAGGATTTTGTCGTTTTTATACGAAACACTACACCAAAATACTAAGGCCCGATTTTCTTTTAAGGATTTGTTGAATGAAAATAAAGTCTCGCATATGATTGTCGAAGCACCCTACAAGTTCGTACGTCACATACAGAAAAAGAAGAAAAAAAATGAATAGTACATATATATAAGTAGATATTGCTACTACTGTTCAATAAATACATCACAGTTGAGAAAACTATATGGATGGAAATGAAAATTTGGAGTAGTTTGGGAGAGATCAAACTCGAAAGAGTTTATAAGAACTTACGCTCAATTAGTTAAGTAGTAGTTTTTTCATATGATGGTTGAAAAAGAATTTTTTACCAGTTAAATTAAATTAATTTTGATATTAAATTTAAGAAAAAAAATCAAGAAGTTGAACTCCCACTAGATAAGTATTTCATTACTATGGAGAAATTAGGTTTACGGTTACTCATATTTTTCGTGGAGAGAATGTGTCTGCCGATAAATTAGCTAATTTATGGTTTATTCATAAAGAATCTTTTTATTGGTATAATAGGCGTTCATCTAGTTTATTCTTATAATTATTTATGAATAGATATAGTCTACCTATGTATCGTTTAACATATAGGTTTTTGTCTAGTCCCCTATATTTTTGTATTTTTTTTAATAATAATTTTTTCATGTGATGGCAAATGATTGTTGTTACTTGAGTATCAGTCTAGCTGAAATCTCAAGTTGCATAATGATACCTAACATAAAAGTTTTTATTTAAAAAAAAAAACTCTCACTAGACAAGATTAAGACAATATTTGTAGCTTAACACGAGCGAAAACAACTCCTAATATATAGATTAATAATTTCTAAATAATACTTTCCATTCATAATAAACTATAAATTTAAATACAAAAATAGATTAAAATTTTCTGGAGAAATTTGTCGATTTAAAAAAAATATAGTTCTATTATAAACTAAACATTTTTTTCTTTATTATAACTCTTTTAGGTATTATTATTAAGGGAAAATTTGTTTTAGTTATTATTTGTTTTGAAGTTTAGAGTTCTTTTATGCTTGAAAAGTGTTGTTCCCGTCGGTTGACCTAAAACGTCTTCGTGCGTCCACGAAGATCTCGCGTCCAAGAATCCCTCCGTCCCTACGTGCCTTTCCTCCTATGGAATCACCTGAAAACAAAGAGACAAAGGGCGCCCTTGCGGTCGTTTGCACTCTGACACTCAAGTCAAACTCTAGGGCAAAGAAACACCAAAAAACTCTAACTCTGAGAGCTTTTGTGTGTGTGTATTCTCTCTGTGTGTTACTTGCATTAGAATTGTGTACCTTGTTGTGTTGGTTGTTACCCTTTATATACTCTAGTGTTTCTGCCCCTTTCGCTAACTGTAACTTAGGCTTACTGTAGGTGCGTCTTAGCGTCACTATCACCCACTCTGAGGGCCATCTAGTGCGTAAGACTCCCTTCCCGGAGTGCAACCTTCACGGGATGACCACTTGGGTGCCAACTCATGCACCCAATCTCTGGGCCATCCGCCCTGGGAGTGCCTTTAGCTACTCACATGCCATGCATGCAGATCACCCCTGGAACGTGACCCTTACGAGTCGTCTCTTTCCCAGTGGCTCTTTGATTGTGGCACACCCTACCGCGTCGTCCACACCCCATGCATGGGGGCTCGGTGATCTAGGCCTCTCCCTTACTGAGTGTGGCTTGGAAACCACCTTTTTCGACCCATCTTTACTGTTTAGGGTTACCAAGGTCCGAGGCCTCCACGCCCTACACCTTGATGCTGCCCCCTCCTCGGCTACCCTCACTCGTGTGTTTCGCGAGACACTAGCCTGTCCTCCCAGCCTCCCAGTGGACCCAGCCTTTGGGGCCCCACCATAACTGCGGTCAACGCCGAGGTCCGAGGATCGTCCGGCACAAGTGTATTGAAGAATTAAAGAAAATGTGTCTTAAGGAAGAAGATTTATATAAAATGTCTTTCACATCAACTCCTAAAATTATATTGGTATACCAGAATCTTAAACCACTTTCTTTTTATTTTATTTTTCACACACTTTGATTTTCATAATTTCTTACATATTTCAAAATTATATTTCATTTATATCCTTAAAATGAATTGAAATAATTAAAAATAATATATATTAAAAAATGTATATTTATAATATAATTTACGTATTTAAAAAATACTTCTTTCTATCATAAAACCTAATTGTATAAAAATAGGCATTTATCTTATACATAAAATAAAATACTAGTTAGGTAAATATCTTCATCATTATTTTGAGTTTTGAAATATAAATTTAATGTTTTTTTAAGTGATGTATTATTACGTGCAGAATTTGGGAATCTGCTGAAGAAACAGGCACACTAAAAGTGAAGTGGTCATTAGCAATAGAAAATTCTTAAGAATGAGTCTACGAAGCAATTAAAATTGAAGAATTATGATTACATGGTTTAAGAATTGGAATCCAATTTGGTATGTTGGTAGCACTATTGTGTTGAAGATCTTTATTGATTGTTGTGTTGGAGATCTCGTACCTTTTTTGATAAATAAGTATATTTTGTAGTATATGATTAAATATAAATTTTATTTCATAAGTTAATTTTGTAAAATTAAATTAAATTTAAAATTTACAATTTAATATGGTATTTATAATCTATTATAAATAAAAATTTATTAGATTTATTAAATTTTATGGAGATTATCCATAAATATATAATATTATAAATTGACAGGTAAAAAAAAGTGTATTAAAAATTTTACATATCTTAAAAGTAAAATATTATATAATATGTAAATAAATAAAATCTTTATTTTATAAAATGGAGTTAGATTATCTAATTCTTAATAATTATGCAATTAAAATTGGTTCCATAACTCCAATCATCTTCTAAGTCAAAATTGTTCACCTTTTCGTTCTGGCACGTTTTGCTACTTGCTATTACGCTGTCGTTCTTCTATATTCCCCACTGTACATATATTATATTTTATATGTATGAATATTTCACACGTGAAATTAAATAACGAACTCATCATTTGAGGTGTACGGTTTTCACACATTTTAAATATATTTTAACAAATTTGATCAACAACTGTATAAAATAAATTATACATTAATCATAAATATATATTTTTCTCATTTCTATCCCAACCACACAAACTATATTTATTTTTATACAACCTATGCTGCTGAAGAAAATAAAATGACACCAAATATGCAACAATCGGTCAATTTATCTTCATATAACTGAAAATCACTCTTCATTATTGTTTTTAAATATAATTATTATGAGGATTATTTCAAACAAGTTAATGGTAAAAGTTTATCGTAATTTAATTTAAAAAATATTATTTGAAGTGTAAATATGGTGTGATAAAAAGAACAGAGTCCTCATCGGGAAAGGTGAAGTAATAAAAATATAAGGATATTACTTAGTTCTATCAGTTCACTTCTATCTAATCCATTCTAATTAAATTAAGTTGAATCTTATTTATGATTATGTTAAATTCAATCCAATCAAAATCAACTCATTTTTATGATTGGATGATGGGATTAGTATGAAGAATGCAATATCTAATCTTATACTTATTCTTGTACTTGCTCACATCTATTTGCAGTTGATATAATCTTAGAAAAATCGATAAAACTTCTATAATGACGATGTGTCTTCCTTCGTTTAATCTTCATTGTTCACATTTGGTGTTCAGCTATGTAGTATCTCAACCCTAATATTAGAAGAAGAAAAACTAAATACTCTTGTGACTATACATCTTATTCTTCTTTGTATCAACCTAAACATTAACATTTTTTTCGTTCGTCATTCATCTTCAATGTTTGTCTCCGTCACGTCTCAAACCTAACATTTGACAAACAAGCCTAAACATTGTTACAACTTTATCATTCTCCTCCATTATTTGTCTCTGCCTTTTATCTTCGTTGTTTGCTTCTGCATCAATTGCCTCTACCATTTGTTTATGTCGTTCACATGCGTTATCTCTTTTCCAACACAATTGCGTCTTCGACCTTTAGTTTAGGTGAAATAATTTGCATTTTAATATTTCACTCTTTTAAATGAAGACACTATTTTTCTTTTCATGTCACTGCCTTGCTTATAATTTATAGGAACACAAGCTCTTCATTGTGGGGCAGAAAGCACACCGACATCTGTTGTGTTCTACTATATTTTTTGCACACTTGATTTGGTGAATATGGTTGGTGGTGGTGAGAGTGTTAATTTTTAATTGTTATTTTTACTGATTATTTTTATTTATTCTTATATGAAATAGAGTGTTGATTATTATTGAATTTTTTTGGTAATTTGTAATTGTTCCAGTATCCACACAAACGAAAAAGATTACTTGCACTTGATCTACTACTAGGAAGAAAAATATTAATGTCTAAAGTCTTATTTCACTAGTTCCTTTGAAAATCCTACTCTATTTGCACCGTTTGAAATTTAATCACCATCAATGTTAAATATTCGTACACAACCAAAGTCATATAAACCATGTTAAGGACCCAAGACAATACCTGCAAATTCAACTACAGTGACAAGTCATATAAGACTAATACACTATAAGAAAATCATTAAATAACAACTAATTAGAGAAAAAAATAATTAGTCACTATATTGTCTAAGGTAAATATTGTTTATAAATTAAAAAATTATTAGTATATAAAGTAGTTTCTATTATTAATAAAAAATTTATTAATAATAAAAACTACTTTAGATACAAATAATTTTTTAGTTTCTAAAATAATATCTAACTTAGTTAATATAATGACTAATTATTTTTTTGTTTTTAAATTAATTGATATTTAATAATTTTATTGTAGTAATGGTAAAAAGTATGAGACCATTGATTAAACAATTTGAATGGTTGTTATATGAACCTAATAAAGATATTGATTGAGAAATAAATATATGAACCGTAATTATTTTTTTTAAACATTGTTTTATTTATTAAATTTGTTGATATTTGAAAATTTCATCTTTTGAATTTTTCTTTTCAAAATCTTCCCTAACCAAATTAAATATGCTCAATAATAGGTAGAGTTGGATTCATTTTAATATCAAAATTGCATAAATTCAATCCAATCTAATATTTTGTTACTGGTTGGATAGATTGGATAATGAGTTTGTCCATATCTTACTCAACTCAATATAAAAATACTCCTAAACAATACAAAATAATAGAAAAATATATATTTATATTTTTGAAATAAGAAACAAATTATACCATATAATAAATTGATGATTTATTAAAAATGAGGAATTCATTTATTTACTAACAAAAATGTGTTTTTAGAAATCATTTTCATTAAATATTCTAACCCTGATTAAGACACCCTATTATTATTAGGATGATGACCGTATTTAATATATTGTATTTTTTAAATTTTATATTTTTATCACAATTTTGTTTTTAAAATATGATGTATATATAAACCAACTTTGACTTATAAATGATGATGTGAAACTTCTGAATCCAAAGGAACAATTTTTTTTTATATTTTTTATTCCTCTTAAGAAATATTTTTTAAACTTAATCTGGTTCAAATATTTTTTTAATGAAATAAATTTAAAATAATTAAAGTTTGTGTATTAATAATATATTTTTAATTTAACTTTCCAAAATTAAAATTTCAACACATTAAATTTATGTATAGAATACAATATTAAAAATTCATTTTTTTATTTATTACATGGATAGATTTTTATTTTTTTGAAAATTTAAAATTTCCAAAATTTGCTAATGTTTAATTTATTTTTAAAATATAAATTCCCAAAAAAAAAATATTTCCTAATAATATATATTTAGTTATAATTTTCATATTTATCATGAAATAGGTATTAACCTATTTTTTTCTCAAAATATAAGAAAAGGTTTTTCTTAATTGAGTACTTTTTATTATTTTATGTGGTAAGTAACTAAAACTCTTTATTAAAATATGATATTACTTTTAATTCAAAATATATAAATATTTGTAAAATATTGATGACTAACCAAATACATCAAATCACATTTGTGAATATGAACTATGATTTTCAAACTAGAAAAAGATGAGCAAATGTTGTTAAATGTCTTTAACACTCACTTTATAGTATAGAGTGATGATTTAAATGATTGAATATGTAAACAAAAGAGAAAGAGAAAAATGAGATGTGACAATGAGACTTTCGGTGATAGTGGGTGGAGAAATACAACCTAATCAATAAAAGGTGTTTTTTTAATACCCAATCCATTATCGAAGATTATAATAGATTATGATGATTATTATTATTTTTGCTATTTTTATTTTAATAACACATAGTTAAAATTAAAACTAGATATAAATAAATAAAACTATTAATAGTACTTAAATTCTTTTTTTCTATTTTTCAAAAAAACAATTCAAATTTCCACTTTTTTCTTTTTTCTTTTTTCTTCCTCCTCTTTTTCTTATTTTCCTTTAGACCAAATTTAGATTAAATGGTGTGATTTTTCTAATGATCACCATATAACATTTTGGTGTTTTTAAGAGAAAAATATAAATCTATACTGATAAAAAAAATAGAGTTAATATGGCTATAAATCTTTGATCATATGTGTTGAATATATACTTTACAGTGTTTTATTTTATACATTTAAAATATCCTTAATAGGACTCTTGAAGATTAATTTCTTTTTAAGGATGAGTTATTTGCTTATATCAATAAAAATAATTTAATGCATATAATTACAATTTGATTTTTTTGGAGTTGTTTTTTTAAGAAAGCAGTGAAGGTGCTGTTAACATTTATAATAAATAAATAAGTCAAACAAACCAAAAAATTGTAAATATTAAGTTTTATAAACTTAGTACTTGGCAGGTTTGGATAGTACAAGTTTTACTCTTTGAGAAGGTTTCGTACGCAGGGGCTGTGGTACGAGATAGTACAGGTCTGAGAGGGAATTTTTAGTTCTTTTATAATATTATGACTACTATTTTTCTTAATTAGAGTTATATAAATATCAGTGATATTAAAATAAATAAAAATATTTATTCAAAATATATTAATAATTATAAATTAGTTATACGTAATTAAATAATTTAAATAAAATAATAAATACAATACTTAATCGAATTATTGCCAAAAAATAATTTAACAATTTAATATGCTTTCATAAGAATATTTTAATGTATTAAGTAGTATTTTTCATTTTGTAATAATATCAAAGTTAAATTAATGACAAAAACAAAAAATATGTTATATCTAACTAGAACTAAATATGTAAATAGGTTATACCTATATATTTCGCATCATCTTAAACAAGCTTTAAATTTAGAGACTAAATTTCATTTGTAAAGAGTCTATTTAATATCCCGATTTATCATATTTACTTATTATGAATAAAATATCTAAATAAATATTTATATATATATATATATCAATATTTATATATATATATATATATATCAATTATAAAAGTACTTCAAAAATATATTATTCTTTATAGAAATTTAAAAAATATATATATACAATAAAAAAAATTTTAAAAAAAACACTCACATGTAATACCCAATCATAACATATATTAAAAATAATCCCAAAACAAAAATAGCAGGATAAATTAATATATTTTAAAACTTTTAATAAAACTTTAAAATTTAAAATAATTCAATCACAAATGTTTACAATTATTTCATTTTTCACATCATGTGTGTTTATATGTTTATGGGTAGTCTAATATGGGTAACCTGATAAATCCAATGAACTCTCGTTAGGATAAACTTTAAATGGTTATGATATCATATCAATAAGTGAACTTTAACTCTAGTTCAACCTTATAAAATTGACTTATAAGGTGAGGTTTGTATACACTTATATATTATGAGATGTCTTTATTACTAGTCGATGCGAGATTTCTAACAATATCAATACACCATTCAATCACATCAAAATTTAGATTTTTAAAACAATCCAATTATCTCACAAATTATACATAAACACGTGACTATTTACTTTTAATAACGTATTTAAAGAAATTAAATATTTTTACTTAAAAACAATAAACAATAATAAACTAGTCTTTAAAAAGCCAAAATAAAATTTAAGTTTTTTTAACTTCAACGAAAATGGTCTCGCCTAAGTAAAAATCAACTCAAGAGGATTCCAAAATTTAACCAATATTTGCTTAAGTGAGATTTCCTCTCGCTAAAGCGAAAATGGACTCGAGAACATCCCATTTTTCTCCCTTGAGTGAAAATAAGTCTGAGAGCAACTCAAAATTCATTGCACCATTCTAGCTTGAGCGAGGATATTTTTTCATTATAACTTTGCAGATTTGATATTCTATAGAACTAAAACTTCATAAAACTGATATTTTTCAAGCTTTTTCTAATAACTTAAATTTCAAAACTATATTTTCTCAAACATATCAAAACAAAATTGATATGACATTGCTCAAAGTTGTAAAACTACTCTTATAAAGCTAATATGTCAACATCTATAGATATATATTCATCATCTCTAAACGATTTTTATTCAGATTAAACATTTAGATTAAACATTTCGGTTCAAACAACCATTACTTATCATTATTATTATTTTTTTGGGTTGGTGCGGAAAAGGAATAAAAGGAAGAAACGATGTGTGTGAATTATAGGAAATGCCCTTGGTGTTTGTTTGCCATTACTCATCATTATTTACACTTCAAAGGATTCATGATACAAATAAAACACATTCAATAACTTGCTCAAATCATCATCCAACATAAATTTTATCAAATCAACAAATTCATCATAACTATACTTTACATTCAATCTAAATCAAAACACCAATTTACTCAAAGACAAATAACCCTGCAAACAAGTTTGAAATTGGTGACCATGTCACCTCCACATCCAGATTTTACTTGACTTTGAATATATGTACTCACGATGAACTCTAAGCCTACATAACCAAATGACAGTTTAACCTGCACCACTGAGTCTTGATCAATAATCTAACCATATCATTAGGACTCTACACTAACATGGACTAATCTTTAAGCTAAAAACATTACATGCAAAACATATGCCCAAAACAAATCTAAAAAGTTCAAATATGACTCAATAAAATGAACAAAAATGAACTTACTTTAACTAAATTTATGATCAAACAAACTTATAATATTCGTTGTCAGGAATCTAATGATGGACTCCAATTGTTAGATTGATGAGCGAGGATGTTAGAAATTTAGAAAAAAGACAGAGAAAGAAAAAAAGAAAATTTTAGAAAGATGGTGATTATTTTTTAAAATGATACTTGAAGAATTGATATTTTTACATATATACTTGTAACAAAATCCAAAATTCATCCGGTCTTATCTCGACGAGAATAATACTCTTTTAATTTTAATAATAAAATATTCATGTATCATTTTAAATAAATAACTTCTACCTTAAACTGTTTTCTATATCCTTACACTAATACATTCATTTATATACTTAGAATTAACTTAACAATATACCATCATTAATCAATAAGAACAAGGGATATTCGATTTTACACTGCATTGAAGTTGGTGTGTAGATTATGCACATTGGATATTTATATCCACATTCAAAATATTGTTAAATAATTAATATTATTGAAGCCAGTCATAAATACAGTATGAAATCATTAGATAAGATGAAATGGTTGGTCATATAAAATAATAATGGTAAGTTCAAACAAGGTTGTAGGTTGAGGTAGAAGGTACTTAATATCATCATTCTAATTATCTAATTCTATAGACTATAGTGGTTGAATAATTGCAAATAGTGGTTAACTAATAAAAACCTTATTTTAGTCACTAACAACACCATTGTTGTTTGGACGTGTTCGCTCTGAAAAGACTATAATTAATGTAACTGGACTTCGCATAAGAGCTTCTCTGCACGAACACGTTTTCAAAAGAAAGCTCCAACAAACATAATCTAAAGCTTTCACTGCTCTGGTCAAACTTTGATAGTTTTACCATTTTCTGTGTTAAAATTGGAAATTAATCAACAAACATTACATATGCTAGATCATGTCAATATGATAGGACGCACTTAAGGATGGAAATTAATCTCATTACTTTTTAAATAAAAGCTTCCTTGTTATGTATTATTATACAACTTGATATCTCAGCTATGTTGTCACCTCAACTAATAACAATCATATGTTGGTGACAACTAATAACAATCATGTTATCACATGAAAAAAAATATTATTAAAAAAATACAAAAATATGGAAGATTAGACCAAAACTCATATGTTAACAAAAACGATACATAGGTAGACTATACCTATTCATAAAGAATTCTAAGAACAGACTAAATGGTAACCTATTATACCAATGAAAAGTTTCTCTATGAATAAATCCTAAATTAGTCAACTTATCAGCACACACATTCCCTTCACGAAAAATATGGACAACCCTAAACCTGATTTTCCCACAACATCCAAGGAACATTGGTCTTAGCAGTAAACACATCACAAACCAACGCAGAATCACATTCCAACCAGACATTAATAAGTTTTATCTTTTGAGTTTCCTCCATAACATGTATAACCCCATAAAACTCAGCAACTAGAGTAATATGAACCGCAGAGTATTTTACAAATTCATTTTTATTTTAATAGATAATCTCTATATTTATCTCTACATGATTTTATAAATTGAACATGAAAACTCTAGATAAACATATAAATTTTCACTTTGTTTTAATATCCGTTTTCATTCTGGTTGTTATAAAACATATTTAACTTTTTGGATAACCTATACATTTATATTAATCTTTTTATCTTTATTTTTTAAATTATTTTAGGACACATATGTAATTATTTTTACTTTTTTATAATTATTTAATATTTATGTAATTCTTATTTGATATTTACATAAATATATTTTTTTCTTAATATTTAATATTATAGAAAAATATTATTATTTTTATATTGTATCATTGACGATATCATATTTTTCTTATTATAAATTTGATTTTTTGATAAATAAATATATAATTAATATTTAAAACTATAACGGAAGACAAGTACGGTATATTTATTACTCAATCTCAATGAAGATGAGATAAGACAAAAGGATTTAATAGTGGTTAAGAATTGAGATGAATTTTTACATTATAAAAAAGTGAAACTTGCACTCACATTCTTACCATGATTAGATGAAGTTTCTTTTGTCAATTTTACTTTGAATATTCTTTTACTAAATGAGTCCATTCACACGTCAATTATATCCTAAATCACTATAAATCCACTATTTTATTATAAGTTAATTGAAGAAAATAATTTTATATATAGCAAAGTCTTTTATAAGTACACTACAATAATATATTTAATGCATGATTGAATAATTCAATAACTATATTTACTACGTATATCTAGTACACAATCAAATAATTCAAAATCAATCTAACCTCAAAGCTCAAAGATACTATAAAGGCAATTTCTTTGCACTATATCAATTTTTATTTTTAACCCTATCATTTTTTTAATTTCCAAAATCACTCTTATTCCAGATTTTTAATTCTGGAATAGAAAAAAATTAATTAAAAAAAATACATTCCGAACGAAGAAATCTGAAACACAAAATTAAAAATGCATTAAGGATAAAAATTTCCCAGAATTCAAAAATGGTTCTGAAAGTAATTTTTATTTACACCATTTTTCATTTAAGGTTATTTTTGTCAATTTGGAGGGACAGGTTGGGTGCATTTTGGAATTGATATGGTGCAGGAAGAAATCACCAACTAATGCTAACTATTCTTAGCCCAAACAATTTAAAGCTCAAAAGCCCGTTTAAATTGTTTTCACTAATCTCATTACTCATATAAATATATACATAATCTTAAACATATCCCTAAATAAATTAAATTATAAGTTGTAAATTATTTCATTAATTCATCTAAAGTCACAAAAAACTTGTTATAAATATTCATATTAAAGATAATAAAATATTAATTTGAATCAAAACAAAAAAACACGAATAAGAAGTAATTCCACATTCTTATATAGAATTTTCCCAATATTTTGAAAATTGATAAAAAAAAATTATGAGAAAATTCCATGTAACCAATTACACCTTCAAACAATTTTTTTAATTAACTTGATTTCAAATTCCAGGTAATAGATTGGTTATTAGAAAAACTAATAGATATTACGCACCAATGTTATAGTGATAAAAAAAACCCAAAAAATTATGACATTAATTTATATGTAAATGGTTTTTAAAAATCTTTTATAACTATAATAAACTATTTTTTTCTAAAATTTCAAAGATATATTATTCTTTGAATGTTATGTGTTATAATTTACTGAAGTATATCTAAATTACTTTCTTCAACTTCCAAAGTCTACTAAATTAGTTCTGTCTTAATATATATATATATATATATATATATATATATATATATATATATATATATACAGAATTACTAAACTATTTTTTCGAAAAAAGTGTGTATACATACACGTATTATACGTAATTCATTCTTATTTTAAAATCATATGTATCATGTTACTAACAGTCAGAACAAAGAATTCTGTTGTGATTAAAACAATTTCTAAAATGCTGCGTTGATAAACTGTGAACAAGTGTGAGTGGGACTTCTGTACGACTCAAATTTGGGTCTTTAGAACTTTCATTTTTCCTTTTGCACTACCATAATTACTATCAACACTGACATAACTTTTTAAATATCTTTCATGGTATATTTTAGTGATGACCAAAACCCTTATAACCTTACCAACCAACATAGAGTGGGATAGATAAATCATTATTAGATTTAATAGCTTATTTTGTTTCATTGCTTTTAAATTAATTTTTGTTTACTATTTTTTTAAAATTAACAATTTATTTTTTTGTGTAAAACTAAAGAAAACGTCACTAAAAAGTTGTTTTTATATATTTACTGCGGGATCAATTCTTAATATTGGTGGTACATCTTGTAAAATGGTATGGCAAATTGGTCGTACATCTTGTGTTATATAAATTCTTTTGTTTAAAAATAACAAATTTGTGTAAAAAAAAATTATGGTGACATAAATTATAGATATTTTATTATTTTGTATGTTGATTCTAAAGTGAAAATATTGTAAAATGACATGTTGGTTTAAGTTTAGATTTTAGGTAAAATATTTTAAAATGACATAATCACATTGATATTAAAGACTATAAAAATGTATACATAAACACATTTTAATTCATCAAAATTCACAAATAGTCTTACACTCCATTGTACAATTAATTTTAACTAAAAAATATGACACATACATAACTTTTACATCTATTTTTTTTAAAATATATTTCATAATATAGGATTGATAAGGAGACTAATCTAACCTAACTTCTACAATAATATTTTTACAGTTCCCAAACTCTAAACACCTGGATCTTCAATATTAAACACTATACCCTGAACTTAAATCATAAATCCTAGACATACATATAATTTTATAATATTTTTATTTTAGAACTTACATTTTATTTTTTAATTATTCAAACATTTGAATATGTAAATTAATAAAATATTTATAATTTACGTCATCACAAAATTTTACATAATTTTATTGTTTTAACAGTTTTTTATGAAAAAAATAACTGAACTTACGTAAAAGAATCTCTTATAGTCAAATACAAATTCAGACTATTATTTTTAAATTGAAATAATTAAGGCTTCTGATGATTTCACTTAAAAAAAATAAACCTCAATCAAAATTGTGTTTAGTGAACATCACTTCTTCACTTAATTTTTTTAACTGAAATTATGAGGTGCTATGACTACTATTTCATAAAATTTTCATTTGAAAAAAAGTCATCTTTAATGATAACAATTTTAAAAGAAATGAAATCGTAAATTTGTAACATAAGTTACAATTTTTGTAATTTTTTTTCTAAAGAGAACAATAGTTTGTATTTTGAAAAATTGAAAACCTTACGTAGCAGAAGATCTTCATCACTTAGATTTTTTTATTCTCATTTGTACAAGCAACAAATGAACACTTTAAATAAAAAAAATAAACAAAAACTAACTATTGTAACAGAAAAGAACCTAAGGTTAGGTAATCGACAACAGCTATATAAAATTGCAATAATTATAATACCCTTTCCTCAAGCTGGATAATGGATACTCATTATTCCAAGCTTGGAAATGATGATTTTAAAGTTAGCATGATGCAAAGGTTTGGTGAAAATATTTGCAGGTTGATCACAAGATTGAATGGGAAGAAGATAAAAAAGTTTAGCATTTAGCTTCTCTCGGATAACATGACAGTCAATGTCAATATACTTGGTTCTTTCATGGAAAGTAGGATTGAAAGTTATGTGGCGGACAACTTGATTGTCATAGTATAAAACTATGGTAACATTAGGCTTGATATGAAAATCATTAAGAAAATGGGTGAGACACTGAACCTCACAAGTAGTAGTGGCAAGAGCATGATATTTAGCTTCAGAGGAAGAACGAGAGACGATGGTTTGCTTTTTGGACTTCCAAGAAATAAGAGAAGTGCCAAGAAATATGCAAAGACCAGTGGTGGATCGCCTTGTCTTTGGGCATGCAACCCAATCAGAATCACTAAAGGCCTTCAATTGAATGTTATTGTCAGCAACAAAAAAATACCTTGTGCAGGGTTGTCTTTTATGTACCGGCGAATATGTTGAGCAACTTGATGGTGATGGATGATTGGATGTTGAAAAAACTGAATAAGGAGATGTACAACAAAGGTGATGTCAGAACGAGTGTTGGTTAAGTAGAGAAGTCGCCCAATGGTAGGAATTAACATTGTGAAGAAGAGGTTTGTCTTTAAAAAGAACTTTGGTATCACGGATCAAAGGAGTAGAGGATGGCTTGCTGGCAAGCATTTCACATTCGTTGAGAATGTCAAGGGCATACTTGCGTTGACATATATGTATGCCTTTTTTTCTTCTAGCAATCTCCAGCCCAAGAAAATATTTGAGCTGACCCAGATCTTTGATCCTGAAGTTGGAATGCATGGAGTTCTTTATACTATTGATCTCATACATGGAATTTCCAGCAAGGATGATGTCATCTACATAATAAACAAGTAAAGCAGTGAAAATGCATGCAATCTTTTTAATGAATGAAGAATAATTTGAACTAGATTGTATAAATCCAGCATAAATAAGAAATGAAGATAATTTGGAAAACCATTGCCTACTTGCTTGTTTCAACCCATACAAAGACTTGGTTAATCTGCAAACTTGGTTAGGTTTAGAGGTGATAAGTCCCGGAGAAGGAGTCATATAGACTTCTTCATCAAGATCTCCATGAAGAAAGGTATTGTCCACATCCAATTGATGTAGGTGCCAGTTATATGCAGACGCAAGAGCAAGCAATAAACAAATAATGGTTAGCTTAGCAACTAGAGAAAAAGTATCTAAAAAATCTATACCTTCTAAGGTACATTGTGAAACTCAAAGAAATACAATAGAATGAAATATAATTTTTTTTTCATTTGAATATTCTATTCATATTAATATGATATGAATAGAATATTCAAATGAAATACTATAAATCTATTTATATGTCGTCTAGTGATTATACCCTTTAGCTACTAACCATGCTTTATACCTATCTATGGAACCATCTGATTTGTACTTTATCTTGTAAATCCATTTGCATCCAATAGGAGTCTTGTTAGAAGGCAATTCAGTGATATACCATGTCTTATTGGCTTGAAGAGCACGAACTTCTTTGTTCATAGCTTCAACCCAACTAGAGTTTCTTATGGCTTCCTCGTAAGTTTGGGGTTCAGCATGTTAAGAAATAGCCAAAGTAAAAATTTCAATATTTGTCGGATAGGAAATCATATGTTAAATCAAAAGATAAAGGATATTTGATTTTGAAATTAATATTAGAACCTTTGTGTATATTTGCTACTTGATGGTGATAATAAGCAATATAGGAAGGAATTTTCTTTATTCTTCTCGATCGCCTCAGTGTCAGAATCTTAGTAGAGATGTTACCATCACTATCTATATTATTGCAATTTTTATTTTCTGTCAGATTGTCAACACAATTCATAATCTCTGAAACATAATCAACATTGTAAGTAATTTCTGGGGTATTATCAGAATTTTGAATATGAAAAATATTTCCTGGATCATGAGCCTTTGTACTTCCAGAACAACTATTAAGTTCAAGTAAGAAATTAGCATCATCATGAATCAAACTTATTCCTGCCGGTTGACTCAAAACGCCTTCGTGCGCCTACGTCACTCCTTCGTCCAAAATCCTTGCGTTCACACGTGTCTTTCCTGTGATGAACACCTGAAAACACAAAGACAAAGGGCGCCCTAGAGGCCCTTTGCACTACGACGCTCAAGTAAGTACTATGGCTAGGAAACACCGAAATTGTATAATCTTGCTACTGTGTGTGTGTTAAGCGCGTGGGGTCCCTAACTGGAGTGCAACCTCTGGCGGGTGATCACCTAGGTGCCTCCTCGTGCACCTGATCTCTGGGGTCACCCGCCTCTGGGAGTGCCCTAGCTGTTCACATGCATGCTGCGACTCACCCCTGGAATGCGACCCTCACGAGTCATATCTTTCCAGTGGCTCTACACTTTGTGTTACGCCTGAACGCGTCATCCACTCTACACACATGGACCCTCGTGATCTAGGCTTCTCCCTTACTGATAACTGGTGTTTGGTCTGGGATCCACCTCTCGTGGCCCAGCTCTACTGTTTGGGTTTCTGATGTCCGAACTCTCCACACTGTCTAGTGGCACGTCGGTACATCCTGATGACCGATGTCTGACCATTCTTGGCTCCTTGGCGCACATGCTTTGCGAGATACTGGCCCACGCCGCTCGTGGGTCCCACTCACGTGGCACCAACATTACCAGTGGTCAGTCAATGCCCAGGGACTAGTCCGTACACAAGCCCCCTAGTCTCGAGTTGTAACTCGTTCACTGAAGAGGCTAAGTCCTTGTCCTGGGTGACCTATGTGGCTCTGCGTGACAGGACGTAAATACTGCGCCAAAGTGACGTTTTTTTGGGCTTGTCTTATCTGCGCACACGTGTCTTTTGATCAATGACTAGGGCTTAACGTCGCTTACGCTTCTTTGTTTGCTTTTAAACTTTCGAAAATGCGCACGTCCAATCACTCGTCCCATCATCCTCTAAAACTCTTTGATTGTTTCGCCTTCTTCCTCAAGCGTTCTCGTGTTTCCTCTACGCATTTCTGCACTCTCTCGCTATCCGATCGTAGGTATGAACTCTGACTTCTGTTCGCACCTGTTTATTTATTCTAATTCTGGATAACTGTCTTTGCTGTTTAATCTCTGTATCGATTACCCTCTGCTTCTGGGTTCCCTTTGAGTTCAAGGAACCCGAAACTCTGGGGAGCTGATCCTTGTTATCGTCTGTATTTCTTCTAAAACTTGTATGCAGGTATGGTTTTGAGCGAAGAAAAATGGGCTAGACTGACTAATATCCTCACTTGTCTCCGCAGGATTTCCAGGGATGTGGGCACTTCTCGCCAGCACGCCCTTGCCTTTGCCACCGCCGCGCCTTCGCCCACTCTTTCAAATCCCGAAGTCGTGGTCCCTCTCGCTGCCATCCAATCGTCTCCCACCCCACTCCCCTGCAAGGGTAAAGCGGTGGTGATCGAATCGGACGAGGATTCCTCCGAGGGGTCAATCTCTAAAAGGCCCAAACCTACGCCGGTGATGCATTCTTCCTCCATCGGTCGTTCTGTTTCGCCCCGGGATCATACGATCGGCGTTCCCCCGCTCCCTGACCTTGGTGGAACTGGTGCTTCTACTCCTCCTGTCCTTGAGCTGCCCCTTGTCCTACAACACGACATTAAGGGCTTCCAACAAGGGGTGATTGCGAACTCGGATGAGGCCGCTGCGAGGGAGAGACTAGGCTTCAGTTTTGGGGCTCTTCTTGCTCAATCCGATGCTCTACTAACCAGGGCCGAGTCGGGGGAAAACTCTTTGCTGGCTCACTCGTTTGTTGCCCGCGAGGCTATTCTGAGAGAGAAGTTGGTTCATCTCTCGAAGCTACTTCATGCCAAGCGCCGAGAGGTTACTGAACTAGAGGCAAGAGTTCTGTCCCTGCAGATTTGGGTCTTCAAGCTAGAGGAGGCTGATGAGGTGTCCCAATCCAAAATTACGGAGTCCATTAGTCACGAGGCGCAACTGGGTCGAGTGGAGGCCGAACTTCATCAACAGGCTAAAAGGTTTGAAGAAGCTGAGGTTGAACTGACCGGAGATGTTCTCGATGCTTATGAGGAGGGATTCAGAGACGCTCTTGCTCAAGTTGCTTGCGCACACCCTGGACTGGATATTACGCCCTTTACTGTATCAAATTGTTTTGAAAACGGGCAGATCGTGCCCAAGGTCCTTCCTTAATTTGTATTTGGTTGACAAACACACTCTTTGCTATCTGTTTGCAACTTTGCTTTCGAACACATAACTGTTTATTTCTAAGTCGACAACTGCTTTTTAACTTGCATAACTGCTATATCATGGTGCTTGGCACCAAGATGTTTCTCTTATCATTCTGTTGTATGTTCCCATCATCGTGAGGAGGGGTTTTAACTGTGTGCTAGGTCGTTCCTCCTTGGCGCTCTTGCTTCAAAGGAGATATGTTCTTCACGAACCTACTTCTCTTCTTCCGAGGCCTTTAATCGCAAGGGGAACAAACTCTCAACTGACCTCGGCATCGCTCAAAGGCATGGAGGATTTATCTGGTGAATTATTTCGTTTTACCTTGGTGTTTTCACTCAAGAGGGGAGGTGTTCTCTTACGAACCTACCTCTCCGCTCACGAGACTTCTAACGCAAGGGAAACTAATTCTTGACTGACCTTGGCTTCGCTCAAAGGCGAGGAGGATTTAAATAAAGAACTATTAACTGACCTCAACTTCGCTCGAGGGCGAGGAGGATTTAACTAGCGTACTATTTCGTTTGACCCTGGCGTTTTCACTCGTGAGGGAAGTTGTTCTCTCGCGAACCTACCTCTCAGCTCACAGAGACTTATAACGCCAAGGGAACAAGCTTTTAACTGGCATCGGCTTCGCTCAAGGGCGCGGAGGACTTATCTCACGAACCTTTTCGTTTAACCTCGGCGTTTTCACTCGAGAGGGGAGGTGTTCTCTTTCGAACCTACCTCTTCGCTCGCGAGACTTCTAACGCATCAGAAACAAGTTCTTAATTGAATTTGTATATAACTCGAGAAAATATTTTAATCGAAACTTATCTGGTGACCTCATTAAAAAACCCTTGTAAGGGAAAAAGAGTGTCCTCTAATACCATGTACAATATTTCTGCTTAACTGAAATTTAACTTGAAGTCGGCTGCATTCCATGTGCAAGGAACCGAGCCCTGCTTCAGCGCCTTAAGCCTGCATGCTTCGTCTCGAGGCCTCCCTTGGTACCTGATGTTTCTCTCCAGACCATTGGCATACTCTACTTCCCCTGTGTGTAAGACCTTGAAACTGATCCTATTTCTGTTTGTGGGCCGACCCGATCGCCTAGTCGATCATCACTGGGTACCTCGGTTCTGGATTCTACTATCTTTTCGACCGGGTTATGCGTCGTTTGGCCGGGGGCGTTGCTCAGGTTGGAGTCTTTCTCTCCAATCTCTCTTTCCCCAGGATTGCCAAATGGATCAGATTTGGTCTAGCGGGCGATTTCTGCTATGGTCCCATCGGGTTTGGCGCGACTGACCTTGGGCAGGGGGCCCCCTTAGTGTATGGTGGTCCATTGGTGACCATAGATACCCCTCGCCTTGTTTTGAAGCTGTTCTCATAGCATCGCTTGGCCTCCTTCTGATCTAATTTGATGGTAATCACCTTTCTTGTCAGGTCCGGTAGCTTCATCTTCATGTGACGTGTCGACAGCACCGTCCCTAACCTATTCAGCGTTAGTTTTCCCAACAACATATTATAAGCAGAGGAGGGGTTGACAACAAGGTACCTGATGCTCTCTGTACGTGACGCAGTGCCATCTGTGAAGGTGGTCCTCAACTTCAAGTATCCGCGCACCTCTACTTGGTCTCCTGCGTAGAGACAGCCGCCGTAGGGCCTTAGCATGTCGGGGGATAGTTGCAGTTTGTTGAAAGTCATCCAGAACATCACGTCTGCCGAGCTTCCCTTATCTACCAGCACACGGTGCACCTTCCTTCCCGTAGTTACCACTGAGATTACCACTGGATCGTTGTTATGAGGGACAACGTCCTCAAGGTTGGCCTTGGTAAAGACCAGGTCGACGTCGAAGGCGTTGTCGGTCCTCTGTGCTTCTACCTACTTTATTGTTCGCGCGTATCTCCTTTGCTGAGAAGCGGTACAACCTCCTCCCGAGAACCCTCCTACGATGGTGTGGACCTCATCATGTACAAGGACTTCGTGCCTCGGGCCACCCCCTGTTGCCGCCATGTCCTCGGTCCCCTGCTTTTCTTGTAAGTAATCCCTTAGGAGACCGTTCTTCACCAACTCGTCTAGCTGGTGTCCCAGCGCTAAGCAATTGCGTATGGGATGGCTGAATGCTTGGTGGAACTCGCACCAAGCGTTCTTGTTGGGCCCGAGCCTCTTGTCGGTCTTGGGAGGTACGTTCAGCCTCTCAGCTATATTTGGGATAACGATTAGGTCCTTCAATTCTACCACGAAGTCGTGCCTTGGCAGCACGATATCTCTCCCGCGCCCCCTCGCATTTGGCTTTCTTGGTTGATAGGGTTGCTGCTTCACGGGGGTCTTCATCTCTGTCGTTGCCTCATGTACCCTTAGGGTTTGAGGCCGACCTGCCGCGTGTGGCCGTGTGGGAACCACACATGCGCGTTTTTCACTAACTACTTCCTCCGCCGCAATATGGGCCACCGCGCGGCGCCTTATCTCGGCGAAGGTATTAGGATGGTTTCGGATGAGTGACTCACTGAAGGGTCCTGACACGATGCCTTTCCTGAACGCGTGCACCATCATCGTTTCGTTTGTGAGGTTCAACCTCACTACTTGCGCTTCAAAACGGTGGAGGAACTCCTTCAAAGACTCTCCTTGATATTGTCTTATGTCAAAGAGGTTATAAGAGACTGACGGGAACGACGTTACATGGCCATCAGGGAGGCTGATGAACCAATCCATCGTTGTTCCTGTCAAAGTGCTCATGAACAGCTTGCATCACACCGCATTGGAGCCCTCAACCAGCATCATCTGTGTATGGAAGACCGTAAGGTGGGCCTCCGGGTCTTCCATCCCAGTGAAGGTCACCTTGGGTCCCACGAGCGTGGTTGGTATCGATGCATCCACGATCTCTGGTGAGAACGGTGTTGGGAACTCTCTGAGTGGTGTCACAGGCTCCTGATCTGCACCCTCACGCTCAGTCGCGTGGGTTTGCAGATCTCTGCGCAGTTCCTCGTTTGAACGACGCAGTTCCTCGCTCGTAGCTTCGACGCTACCAAGTCAGATTGAATGCATTCTTGGTTTGCTCTCGACGCGGCCATCTCTTCCTCAAGGGCTCACATCGTTTCCATAACCTGTTGCAGGGTGAGGGCCTCGCTCCCGTTTGGTGCAATAGGTCCTTGCCTCGTACTTCTCATCTCCTGAATCTTCCTGGTTCTTGCTGGTGGGACAGTGTTTTGTATCATGCCCCACGGTGGGAGTCAAATGTTCCTGGTTCTTGCTGGGTGGGATAGTGTTTTGTATCGTGCCCCACGGTGGGCGCCAAATGTTCCTGCCGGTTGACTCGAAACGCCTTTGTGCGCCTATGTCTCTCCTTCGTCCAGAATCCTTGCGTTCACACGTGCCTTTCCTGTGATGAACACCTGAAAACACAAAGACAAAGGGCACCCTAGAGGCCGTTTGCACTCTGACACTCAAGTCAGTACTATGGCTAGGAAACACCGAAATTGTATAATCTTGCTACTGTGTGTGTTTAGCGGCACAAGAGAATTGCCCCTTGTTAAGTTTGTTACCTTGCTATTTATAGACTGAAACTAGGGTTTCCTCTTTACCCGAAATGGGCTTTTTCTGATGGGGCGGGCCCAACACTGTTGTTACCTTACTCTTAGGATAACCTAGCTCTACTGTTTCGATTTTCGATGTCCGAACTCTCCACATTGTCTAGTGGCACGTCTGTACATTCTGATGACCGATGTCTGACCACTCTTGGCTCCTTGGCGCACGTGCTTTGTGAGATATTGACCCACGCCGCTCGTGGGTCCTGCTCACGTGGCACCAACATTACCAGTGGTCAATCAACGCCCAGAGACTGGTCGGTACAAAACTATCACTATTTTTATTGTGGTGATTGGAGAGATTGTAAGAAAAAATGTTTTCATAAAAGATAAGATATCTGCTGATAAAGATTTCTCTACTTTTAACATCAAGCAACACATACCCTTTAATGCCAGTTTTATATCCAATACAAACACTTTTTCTAGATCTTGATTCTAGGTTACTATGATTGTTTTCCAAAGTAGAGGCAAAACATAAGCAACCAAAGGTTTTAAGATTTAAATATGTAAGTGGTTGGCAGTACAACATCTCATAAGGAGACTTACCTTTCAGAAAACATATAACGTACTCTAAATCTCTATAATTGTGAGAGATTCTTGACAGATCACATTGACAGGTACCACCACATGTGCATCTTGGTATAGGTCTCAAATATTCCAATTCTTCCCAAATAATTTTCATATCAGTATAAAATTGGGTAACATTTCTCTCACCTTGTTTGATAAAGTGAATTTCTTGGAGTAAATCGGAGATGCAAAAATGGTTGCCTCTTAAAAAACGTTCCTTCAAATCATCTTAGATATTCTTTGCAATATCTATGTAAACCACGCTTTCGGTAATTTGTGTAGATAAGGTGTGATTGATCCAAGACAAAACCACCACATTACACCTCTCTCATGCTTCAAACAGAGGATCATGGCGCTCCAACATGTCAATACTACCATCAAAGAATTTCAATTTGTTTTCGACAAGAGCGCTCTTCTCATATTTCTACTCCAAGAATGGTAATTTTGCAGAGTTGAGGATGAACAAGGACAACTCCAGGGTTCTCATTGGGATGAAGGTAATAAGCACTAGAGGGATCTCTAGAAGGATCCTTGAAAACATTGACTTTAGAAACCTTGGGCTCGAGATCATCGTTCTTGACAATTGAGGAAGCTATGAAAAAACAAGAACGAACAAGAGCACAAAAAATAGAAATAGAAGGATTAACGAAGACGAGTACAGTGGAAACAGAGCAAGTTCTTCTGTTAGAAAAGATGGCTTTAAACTAGAGGGGGGTGAATTGTTTAAAGGGGTTTTCGCAAACTTTCCAAAGCTAGAATGAACTTATTTCAGAAACCAATTGATTCAGCAATTTAGTTAGCCAAAACAGCAAGCAAAACTGTAATACAAAAACAAAACAATCGGTTGTTTCTTCGAAACAATCGGTTGTTTATACCAGCAAGCAACAAACAAACTGAAATTAAAGAGTTACGGATAGAGAAATTGTACACAGTTGTTTATACTGGTTCACTCCAAACTAGAGCTACATCCAGTCTTCTCAGAAACCCTGAGGATATCCACTAAGCAATCACACCTTGATCACTTACACAACAACCAAGAGAATGACTTTGAACACCTCAAGAAACACACTCTCATTGGCCAACACTAAGATTGCTGATCTTGAACACCTCAAGAACACACAACCAATCTCAGCAAAACACACACACAAATTGTTCAGCAGTTTACAAAGATTACACTTGTTACAGATGAAAATCTGAAATCAATACAAGTAGAATCCTATTCAGCACCTTGATCAATCTCTCAACTCTTAAGCAATCTCAGAACTCTTTGAAAAACTCTTAGATCAAAACTTTGTTTCAAGATTCTTAAAACATAAAAACAGTTTTTCAGAATATATCTAAGAATATAGTTTGTTATCAAATCTTAACAAACTCTTAATTGCATTTAAAACAGATTGGTCAAAGCATTTAATGACTGGAGCGTATTCAGTTAAAGCATTTAAAGCTCAGTCAAAGAAAACAGTTTTTCTGTTATGGTTTCAAAATAAACAATCGATTGTTTCCTCGAATCAATCGGTTGTTTTGTTACTTAACAAAATTCACCATTCAAACACAGTTTTCAAACTTTCTCAAAACACCTAAGTGTAAACAATCGGTTGTTTCGACAAAACAATCGGTTGTTTCAACTTAGTTTTAAAAAAAAACATTTTGCTTTGTTAAAATTGAGATGCTAATTGCTTTGAGATTTAATCTAAGGGTTGATTACAATATTTAAACTACCCCAGAACAAAACTAAAACCAGCACAACAGCATCAAGCAAAGCAGAGACTTCATCATCCTTCAAAGGATTTGGATTCTTCAAAACATTGAACACCACTTGGTTCAACAATCTCCCCATATTTGATGAAGACAAATCCCTGATGCTTGTGTTGTTCTTGATTAAATCTGAAGCAATTCCTGCAATAGAACTTTGAGCAATACATTGAACTTCTGATATTCTGTTAGTATACAGATAAACAATTAAAGCTTAAAACATCTAATATCAGAACCAAATAACATCACCCAAACTGTTTTTAACAACTTGAAAAACATAAACTTAAAACAAATTGGAAACACAGCATATATCTCCCCCTATTTGTCTTCACAAATAGACAAAGATAAGAGATAAAATAAGACATTGTTCCCATTACATCAGAATAAACCAACAACAACAGAAGGAAAGAAATTTTAAAACCAGAAAAGAGAATAGCCAAAAACAATCGATTGTTTTGATGACCAATCGGTTGTTTTTCTTTCAATCTTCTTCATCAGCAAACTGAAGATCAAAGATTTGATTCTGGACAGCTTCAATCTGTTCGTCCAGAGTCATAAACCTTGCATTCATGTTGTCAAACCTGGTGTCAATCCTCTGAAAGTTACTAACACACAGATCATGAAGGCTCTTTTGATTTTCAGCAAAGGTATCTAGCCTATTCACCATGAGTCTTTCAAAAGGAGACATGGTTTGTATTCTTTCTCCTTGATGTTCAGCATCATCACTAAGACCTGCATCTTGAAAATCTTCAGCTGGATCTTCATGTTGAACATCCATGTCAGCAGGTTCATCTTGTTCAAGATGAGCAGCACCACTAGATGAGGCACCTGTTGAAGATGGTTGCTGCCCCTTCAAGATTGTGTTTGATGTTGACTTATGTGTAGTGTTTGATGAAGACTTATATGTACATTTCATTTGTTTTTTGCTTTGCTTTAAGTATGTCTTAGGTAGTGCTTAGAGGTTGTCTAAGAGTGGGCTTTTTGCTGAGTAACTCACCTCATAACCACTGGCCATGTGATAAGAACAAGCATAAGTTTTCTTAAACTGTTTTTCACATGTTTTACAAAAAACACGTTTACTGCATAAAAATAAATCTGTTCTTTTCAAAATAAACAGATTCATTTTTACACTGATGCCTTGGCTAAGTCTTGTAAAAATTAGATTTTGTGCATCAGGTATTTTGACTAAGTCTTCTTCTTTTCAAAACGTCTGAGTTTCAAATAGTTAAACTTTCTCTGTTTTCGTTTTGAAAAATAAATCTGTTCATCTGTAAATGAATAGATTCTTTTTGCCTCTGGTGCCATGTCAAGCTTAAACGTTTTTCAGTTTTATCTTAGCACCAGAATGGTTGACTAAGTCTCCTCACTTAACAAATTCTCTAACTGTTTTTGAAAATAAATCTGTTCATTTTATTTTCAATCTGTTCATTTTATAACAGCTTTAACTGTTTTTCAAAAATCTGTTATTAGTTGGTTTTCTATAAAATGCAAACTTGTTTATGAGATTAATAACAATTCATACATTTGCAAAAACAAGTTTTGACAGCAGAGAGTTAAGTGTTTACAAAGGATTAGCATTTGTTCTTCAAAGATTTCGAAAATCACAAAGTGCTTGTTCTTGGTTTGGTTCCAAAAGCTTGGTGTGAGGTGCTGCTACTGTTCTAGCAATCTTGCCTACTGGTTTAAGGCAGATCTTTGTATCCTCAATCAGGTGTAGTCGTTTCACTTCTCATTTCTTGTAATAGTTTGGTTGAACACTCTTCTTGATAGGTGTTCTTGAAGAGTGGGTGTGTGTGTGCTGAAATAGGTTTTTTCAGCAAGAGTACCTAAGTTCTTGTAGGTTTCAAGAACAGTGGGAATTGTATTTGGTTGTACTGTGTTTTAGTGATTTCCACCTGTTGTTGGTGAAGACTGGATGTAGCTCAGTTGAGTGAACCAGTATAACTGCCTGTGTTCATTCTCTCTCACTCTCTGCAATTTCGTTTCTGCATAATTGATAAAACAGCAAAGAAATAAATCTGTTCAATTGAAAATAAATCTGTTCTTTCTGGGCACTATGCATACAGTTCTTGATTTCTGAAAAAGTTGTTTGAATTTGATAAGAACATATATAATCTGCTAAAAGCCATTGGAACAGATTGACTGTGATAGGTTGCTCAAGAAACTGTCAAAGCTATTAATTGAACCTTAAACAATTGCTTAAAGTTGAAGCTTGCTGTTCTGTGATTCATTGTTCTTAATTTCTGGAAAATTGCTTGACATCAAGAAGAACACTCATAGTCTGTTAAAAGCCACTAGAACAGGTTGTTTGCAAAGGTCACTCAATTAATTAGCATGCTATCAATTGAACCTTAATCACTTGCTTGAAATTGAAGCTTGCTGTTTTGTGTTTCACTGTTTTTCAATCTGAGATCTGTGTGTGTGCATCTGGAAATTCTATCTGCATAATCTTGTGATTAACCTTGCTGAATTAAAAGCTTTTCAAACAAAAACAGTGCTGAAATAAATCTGTTCATTTTCACATAAATCGATTTATTTTCTGTAAAACTGGGTTAAACATTGTTTCTGCGAGAAAGTTTTAAAAGGTCAATTCACCCCCCCTCTTGAACTTTGGCACTATTAAACCCAACAACACCATGATCACCATCCTTACTTATCCACTTTCCACCTACTTTTGTAAAGCCCATCTTGCTGAGTGATCCATTGTTCAACTCTTGAGTTGACTCTTGGCTTTTTGCATATGTTCTTTGATTATGTGAATCCAATTGATCTTCACTTTCTTGGTGATCCAGAAGATATAAACCAGATCTTCTTCATTCAACACAGAGTGGTTACTCCCCCTTGGAGTTAGAATCCAAGTTACAATGAGAGCAAGCAACCTCTCATCAAGCTTCAAACCTCCAACCGAGCATGTGCTAACTTGAGATTGATTGTTCTTCAAGCAACTTTTGTAGAACTGGATTTTGTTGAAATCTTCCACCACACCAAGGTTTCCTTTATTGATTCTTAATCCAGAGAACTTAAGCCCAGCAACAGCTGCCCAAACCTCATGGGTTATCTCCATCTCCACACCTTTCACATGAGAGACTAAGTTGTTTCCCTCAAACTTCAAGTTGGTGTAGAAAACCCTCACCAAATCTGGATATATGTTCCCTTTGAGCTCCAGAAACTTTCTGAGTGATTGGTCCTTGAGAAGCCTCCTCACATTGTCAAGCTTTTGACTTTTCAGCCAGTCAAAGCACACAACCTTGGGGTTGTTTATCTTCTTGACACTTGTTTCATATTTATACTTCTCAATGAGATTGGTATCACCAGAAAACCAGCTTTCAAGCCTTCCTCCAGACCTTACAGCTCTGGTTTTGACTCTTTTAGAGGTGGGAGGGGTTGATTCCATGACAGCAGAGACGAAAACTCACTTCACAGAAATTTTGCAAGAGATGGTGCAAGAGATGTTGCAATTGGTTGTTCTTGATGAAAGAAATCTGCACCTGATTTTATAGTAGAAAGAGAATCAATTTGAATTTAATTTCATTTAATGGGTACCTGATTTTTCAGAGAGAGGACTTGACTATGTTCTGCACTGAAAATGTCAGAAAAAGCTGAAAATCACATGGTCTTCACATGTGATCTTTGACTAGTCATTAAGGCTCTTGAATTTTCAAGATTTTGGAATATATTCCTTTATGACTGTTGTAAATTCTTTCTGAACGTGATCAGCTTTCAACATAGATCCTTTGACCAAGATTCTCCCTTTGAAAAATATCTGCAACGGCTAGAAATTCAAAAAGCAGTTAAATCAATTTCTTCATAGTGCTGTCAGACTCAAAACAATCGGTTGTTTCGAAGAAACAATCGATTGTTTTTCTGCAGCAGATAAAAAAAAACTTGATTTTGTAGTTTTTAACCATAAACAGAAACAGATTAAAGTACATGACATTGATTAAAAGACAATTAATCATAAGAAAGAACTTTGAAACATAAATTGAGAACAAATAAAAGGAAGGTCTTATCCTTGTGTTGTTTCTTCAATGAGCCAATTGCTTGTTGATCAAGAAAACTTCTTTTCACTGTTTTGACCTTTTGCATAACATTGATTCAGCTTCAATGACTGCCTTTTTCTTCAACAGCTTGATCAGAAGGCTCAATTCTTCATTTTCTCTTCATTTTTCCTGCATAAACAAATTCAAGTTGCAAGATTTGGTCCCCTTACAAATTTGGGTCCATTTGGCTTTTCTTTGCTGTTAGAAACATCACATCCCTTAGGAATCCATTTCATAAAACCTTTAGGAACATAATATTTTCTAATTTTGCAGAATCTAACAGAGTGGCCTTTCTTCATGCAGTAAAAGCATGTAACAACCGATTGTTTCGTCTTAACAATCGGTTGTTTTCAGATTTTCTTAAAAAGCTTTTTGAAAACCTATCTTGCTTGTTCTGTGGATTGAAGCCTAAACCAGCCTTTCCAAAAACACAGCTTTGAGATGCTAGGACATTCTCAAAGTTTGACTTTCCTTTTGAAAGCTTGTCCACAATTTCAACAAGATAGTGAACCTTTTTCTCAAGATTTTCACAATTTGTGCAATTGAGAGTATCACACTTGCAAGAGGCATTTTTGAAATGATTTTCCAATTTTTCAAAATCACTTTTTGCTTTTCTCAGTTCCTCTTCAAGTGATTTAACTTTCTTTTCAAGCCCATTGTTAAGATCTTTCAATCGGTTGTTTGAAAGAACCAATCTATTAGCTTCATCATGTGTTTCTTGAAAAGCTTCAAGCAATTCACTATAGTTTTGTTCATTTAAGGAAGCACATGAACTTACCTCACTTGAACTGCAAGAATCATCATCATCATCCTCAGCAACTAAGCATATGTTGGCCTTTTCATCTTCACTTGATGAAGAACTTGATGATGACACCTCATTTTCATCCCAAGCTATGTAGGCTCTTTTTGTCTTGCCTTTCTTCTCCTTGTAGCTTGCCTTTTTCTCTTTGCTCTTCTTGGGACAATCTGCCTTTATGTGACCTTGCTCACCACAACCAAAACAACTATAGTTATTTGAATTAAATTCATTGGGTTTCTTGTTTCCATACCTATCCTTGTTGTTGTCTTTGTTGCGGTTTCTTTTTAGGAATTTGCTGAATTTTCTTGACAGCAAACTAAGATTTTCCTCATCACTATCATCACTTGAATCTTGCTTTCCCTTATGTTTGGATGCTTTCAAGGCTATGCTCCTTGTGTGCTTATCTTCACTCTCTTGAACATTGAGTCTATTCATCTCTAGCTCATGTTCCCTAAGCTTTCCAAACAAAGAGGCAACACTTAATGATGTTAGATCTTTAGATTCGGAAATAGCAGTTACCTTTGGTTGCCATGCTCTATCAAGACATTTCAAGATCTTGATGTTCAACTCTTCTTTATCAAACGTCTTGTCTAGGCTCATAAGGTGATTGATGATGTGTGTAAACCTTTTCTGCACTTCAGTTATGGTTTCACCTTTAAGCATTCTAAACATCTCATACTCTTGGATGAGAGCATGCTCTCTAGCTCTTTTCACCTCATTTGTTCCTTCATGAATGACTTCCAAAGTATCCCACATTTCTTTTGATGATTTGCATTGTGAGACCCTGAAAAACTCATCAGAATTTAAAGCAGAGGTTATAATATTGTTGGCAATGCAATCGAATTTGGCCTTTTTACTTTCTGCATCAGTCCATTGAGACCATGGCTTCTTAATGACAGAACCATCTTTTTCAAACATTGGGATAAAATGGCCATTTTCAATTGCATCCCACATTCCTTTGTCAAGAGATTCCATAAATATTTTCATTCTAACTTTCCAAAACTGGTAATTCAAACCACAAAACAAGGGTGGTCTGTTTATTGAGGCACCTTCCCCAAACGGTAGTCTATCAGCCATTTTGAAAGATTTTAGGATCAACTTGAATGACTTTCAAGAACCAAGCTCTTGAAGCCAATTGTTAGAAAAGATGGCTTTAAACTAGAGGGGGGTGAATTGTTTAAAGGGGTTTTTCGCAAACTTTCCAAAGCTAGAATGAACTTATTTCAGAAACCAATTGATTCAGCAATTCAGTTAGCCAAAACAGCAAGAAAAACTGTAATACAAAAACAAAACAATCGGTTGTTTATACCAGCAAGCAACAAACTGAAAGTAAAGAGTTACGGATAGAGAAATTGTACACAGTTGTTTATACTGGTTCACTCCAAACTAGAGCTACATCTAGTCTTCTCAGAAACCCTGAGGATATCCACTAAGCAATCACACCTTGATCACTTACACAACAACCAAGAGAATGACCTTGAACACCTCAAGAAACACACTCTCCTTGGCCAACACTAAGATTGCTGATCTTGAACACCTCAAGAACACACAACCAATCTCAGCAAAACACACACACGAATTGTTCAGCAGTTTACAAAGATTACACTTGTTACAGATGAAAATCTGAAATTAATACAAGTAGAATCCTATTCAGCACCTTGATCAATCTCTCAACTCTTAAGCAATCTCAGAACTCTTTGAAAAACTCTTAGATCAAAACTTTGTTTCAAGATTCTTAAAACATAAAAACAGTTTTTCAGAATATATCTAAGAATATAGTTTGTTATCAAATCTTAACAAACTCTTAATGGCATTTAAAACAGATTGGTCAAAGCATTTAATGACTGGAGTGTATTCAGTTAGAGCATTTAAAGCTTAGTCAAACACAAAACAATTTTTCTGTTATGATTCCAAAACAAACAATCGGTTGTTTCCTCGAATCAATCGGTTGTTTTGGTACTTAACAAAATTCACCATTCAAAAACAGTTTTCAAACTTTCTCAAAACACCTAAGTGTAAACAATCAGTTGTTTCGACAAAACAATCGGTTGTTTCAACTTAGTTTTAAAAAAACATTTTGCTTTGTTAAAATTGAGATGCTAATTGCTTTGAGATTTAATCTAAGGGTTGATTACAATATTTAAACTACCCCAGAACAAAGCTAAAACCAGCACAGTAGCATCAAGCAAAGCAGAGGCTTCATCATCCTTCAAAGGATTTGGATTCTTCAAAACATTGAACACCACTTGGTTCAACATCTTCAACCGGCTCTGATACCATAAAGAGAACAATATTACAGTTTGTATTAGGAAAAAATGAAAACCTTATGTAACAGATGATGGATAATCTTCATCACTCAGAATTTTTTATTCTATTTCAATGTGCGAGGAAGACTTTAAATAATAATAATAAAAAAAAAACAGAAACTAACTATGGTAATAGAAAAAAACCTAAGGTTAAGTAACGTTAGGTAACCAACAACCGCTAAAAAATATTACAATAATTACAATATTTTCAAATTTGTCAAGTTTTGTAAAATTTATTATTTTTGTAGAATTGTCTAGTGTAAAATGTAATGCATGTATCGATTAGGGAACATATCCCATTTTGAAAAGATGATCTTGCACACTTAGGCTTTGTTTGTTTTTGGTTATTCACTGTACACAAAGAAAGAAAAGTTCAGATTTTGCTTGTTTGTTTTCATTGATTTCCGTGCATTTTATAAGTGAAGAAAGGTGCTGAAATAGTTTTTTTCCATCTTCGCTTGTGTCTAGAGATTTTCAAAGAAAGCCATATAGATTAAGTCAATTAATCATATTACCCTTGATGTTATAAAATTATTTAATAATATTAATAATATTAATAATAATAATAATAATAATAATTAATTCTAATAATAAATTAATAATAAAAAATATAATTATTTATAACAAAAGATGATTTATATAATAATAGTATTAAATATAAAAAATAATAATATTATCTAATATAGAAATAATTTTAAATACATTTATATCTTTTTAAATGAAATATTTGATCAATAATATTTTATAATAGATTTATATATTAAAATAATAATAATAAATGTTTCGAAGAAATGCTTGAGAAATGTTTTGCTAAGTGAAAGTAATGAAACAGTAAGGAGAGCGTAAGAGTTTAAAGGTTTGAACAGTATACGAAGGACCGCAAGCGTTAACAAGCGATAACTGTTGATCTTGTCACGTGTACGCTGATCTAGAAAGTATGGTGAGACGTCACTTCAGTGTACTGTTCACGTCCCGTTACCCAGTGCCACGTAGGTCGCCTAGGGCGATCACTTAGTCTCTTCGCTGAAACAAGTTACAGCTTGGGACTGGGGGGCTTGTGTCCCGACCTGTCCTCGGTCATCAACCCCAGTGACTGACCTCAGACATCGCACACCGGTGCCTGATAGTGGAAGTGGGCCACGTAAGGTGGGCCCCAAACGAACCTATCAGGGTATTGGTCAGTCTTCGAACATTGGTACCATAGACCTCAACGTCAAAATGAGAGATCGGACCTCCCTAACAGAGGGAGAGATCGGACATCAATGGCCTAAACGGTTGTATTGGGCCACGTAAGGTGGGTCCCAGAATTACACAGTTACCAGTTGAAAACGTCAGATAAGGGAAAAGCCTAAGTCACGAGGGATCCATGCACGTGGTGTGTATAACGCATTTAGGCGTGACACGAGTAAACAATTCTTGGAGGCGCTAAGGCCCATTAGGGTTAGGGTTTCCAGGGGAAGCTACATGCATAACACGTGAATACTTAGGGCACCCGCAAAACAGATGGCGCCAGAGATTAGATGCACAAGTTGGTACCCAAGCGGCCACTCTGTTAGTCGTTGCACTCCAGTTAAGGGAAGTTCCATGTGCCAGATTACGCTGATATTATGTAATAGCGGCGCATGGGCATTCTCCAAGGAACCCTAAACACGGGTAAGGAAACAAAGGTAAACCCTAGTTTCAACCTATATAAAGGTTGTTAAGAACCCTAGCAAGGTACACAGTTTCTAAGACTGAAACTACTTTATACACTTAGTGTTTCTTTGCCCTTATATTGAATTGAGCGTTGGAGTGCGAACAACAGTCAAGGCGCCCTTTGTCTTTGCAAGTGAGAGCTTCTTTGATCAAGGAAGTACAATTCTCAGACGGAGATAGGAGGGCCGAAGGCTGCCGTTCGAGTCAACCGGCGAGAACAGGCTATTTATTGTACACGAAGGCACAAATTCTACTTGTTTGTTTCCATTGATTCCCGTACATTTGTGAGTGAAGAAATGTGCTGAAATAGATTTTTTTCCATCTTCACTTGTGCCTAATGATTTTCGAAGAAAGCCACATACATTATGTCAACTAACCATATTACCCTTTTATAAAATTATTTAATAATAATAATTAATTCTAATAATAAATATAATTATTTATAACAAAGGATAATTTATATAATAATAGTATTAAATATAAAAAAATAATAATATTATCTAATATAGAAATAATTTTAAATACATTTATATTTTTAAATGAAATATTTGATCAATAATATTTTAAAATAGATTTATATATATATATATATTACAATAATAATAAATATAATTATAAATTACATATTTAATAATAATTAAAATAATAATAATAATAAATTAATTTTAATTTGATTTGATGAAAATATTTTTTTAATGTACTTATAATAAAAATAAATATTTTCAATAAAAATAAATTTTTTTTACATCAAATATTTTAATTAATTTAAATCTATACAAAAAATATATTTTATTTGATTATTCAAATATTTTTAAAGATAAGGGTAAATTTGTAAACTTACATTTTATAAATTTTAAAAAAATTAAAAATCTTTTCACAACCATCCTATCATTCACAAATTTCAATAAACTTTTTTCACAAATCTACTCTAATATACTTTAATCCAAACAACTTCACTTTCTTTACACTTTCCTCTCAAATAAATTTAAATTCATTCCATCAAATCTTCTTCTCAATCCAAATACAATCTCATTTTGCTTATGATATAATTATAATTTCATTTTTATCAATTGTAATTCTTTCGTGTTCAAATTGGAATATAATTGGACATCCATTTCGTTAGTGTTTATGCATAGATAAATCTTAAAAGACAAAAGAAGAAAAATGGAAGAGACAAGATAAGCGCCATTCTTTAAGACCCATATATGATTGCTGTTATGGTTGTGTACAACTCATAATGTTATTGACTTTATATAGTTATTATCTGGTGTAAGATTTCTCTGAGATCTCTCTTAGCCACAAAACATAGATTCTAAGTGATGTTAGTATATAATTAATTGTAGATGCAGCATTCTCCACCTTCTAACTTCATCAATTCATACTATATAGTGCCAAAGCAATTTTCAACCGTCTATCAATTCATAGAAAATTGCTATTATTAGTAGATTATTTTACTACTACTAATAATTAAAAAATACCAACCTCCACCGAACCCGACCAAGCAAAATCTGTTAGCTATAAGAGCACCCAGCAGAAACATCATATCCAATTTAATATTTCTGCATTCTTTTGATCACCACATTTTAAAACACTAATCCATTAATACTTAATGCAACCCTACATTCTTTCTAACACATTTCTGTAATTAAACGAACCATATATGGATTTTTTTAATGAAACCAAAATATATAGCAAAACAATAAATGAGGTAATAATTAACACCATTCAATATTAATATATTATTAAAGTGAATGGTAAAGGAGTGTTTTTTTTAAGTTCTCGAACTATCGTTTTTGAACAATAATTTTGACAAGCCACTTTCACTAACAAAGAGTGAATAAAAACTATAAAAATATTGTGACAGTTTTGACAGAACTCAGTCTACAGCTGTCATGCATGCTTGTGTTATACTGATTGCTACTAATTTATGTACCCTATTAATAGTTTGCCTTTCTATTAGCCTGAAAAATAATGCTACTATAAACTAGGGTTATGGAGCATAGAGTCGTGTAGATGTTTTGGGTGAAAAAGGTAAAGTACAGTGGAAGTGTCATTTTGGTGCGGTGCCATCACCAAAACTGACCAATGCTTTTATTAGTTTTCAGACGTTTGGTTAGGAAGTTTGAAATAGAATTTCTTTTATTAGTTTATGTAGTATCATGGTCCACCCCAATATTTGTGATGGGTCATTGGTGAACCATAAAGGTAAGATACATTTGAATTTATATAATAAGCAAAATCATCTTTAATACGTATTACATGATTAAAAATATAATTAATAATAAATAGAGGCAAATAGAACCTCATGTGGCTAAAATAGTATTAAAAATTAGAGTAAAAATAGGAGTATTTATTTGGTTATCATTTGTCCATAATAATAAATAGTAACAGTAATAGATGAATAATGAGCGTGTGGATAGCGAGACCTGGGAACAGCAACACGTGGTTCTTCTTGGGGCAACGCAAATCTGAACGGCGGTGTTATGATTGTAGGAAAAAACCAACCCAAAGACGCACAGCGAAAACCAGGCTTTTAATTCCTTCATTAATTAATTTTGAAAAAAAAGGTTTGGGTGATATCATTAATGCAAATTTGGTTATTGGCCCTCACTCCACACTTTCCCACTGAGAAAATGAAGCAATGTGAGTTGGAGTATTGAGAAGAAGAGCATAATCAATTATCATTCTGCGACCGACAATGGTTTCTGCGGAGAATGATTCGCATTCCACTTCCGATGAAGCTACTCATACTCATTCCTCACTTTCCAACAAAGCTCACAGAAACATCGGCAAGTCCATGCGAACCGTGCGCTCCAAATTATTCCGACGTGATCACGCCAATTTCGTCTCCGATAGCCTAACCGATTCGCTCATGGAACTCGCCACGCGAAACACCAAGTCCGTTAAATCTTCCGTTACGGAGGACCAACTTCTCGAGCTCTCTCAAGCTTTGAGCGATTTCTCCGCCTGCAGCAGCGATATCTCGGGAGAGCTCCAGAGGCTCGCCACCCTCTCCTCCTCCCAACCTGCTGTTGACGGAGACCGCGAGCCTGAACCTGAGCCCGAGCCTTGCTTAGGCTTTCTCCAACGTGAGAGTTTCTCCACGGAGATAATCGAGAATATCTCGCCGGAGGATCTTCAGCCGACGGTGAAGATCTGCGTCGACGGACTGCTTTCGCCGTCGGTGGCGGTGAAGCGATCGGCGGCGGCGAAGCTGAGGCTGTTGGCGAAGAACAGAGCGGACAACCGCGCTCTGATCGGCGAGTCCGGTGCGGTGCCTGCTCTGGTTCCGCTGCTCCGGTGCAGCGATCCGTGGACGCAGGAGAACGCGGTGACGGCGTTGCTGAATCTGTCTCTTTTTGAGGAGAACAAGGCGCTGATAACGAATGCCGGTGCGGTGAAGTCGCTGATTTACGTGCTTAAAACAGGGACGGAGACTTCGAAGCAGAACGCGGCTTGCGCGCTGATGAGTCTTGCGTTGGTGGAGGAGAACAAGATCTCGATCGGTGCTTGCGGGGCGATACCGCCGCTTGTTTCGCTGCTACTAAGTGGGTCCCACAGAGGGAAGAAGGACGCACTGACGACGCTGTATAAGCTGTGTTCGGTGCGGCAGAACAAAGAGAGGGCGGTGAGCGCGGGAGCAGTGAAGCCGCTGGTGGAGCTGGTGGCGGAGGAAGGGAGCGGGATGGCGGACAAGGCCATGGTGGTGCTGAACAGCTTGGCGGGGATTGAGGAGGGAAAGGAGGCGATCGTGGCAGAAGGTGGTATTGCTGCGCTTGTGGAAGTGATCGAAGATGGGTCGGTGAAGGGGAAGGAGTTCGCTGTTCTGACTCTTGTTCAGCTCTGTGCTCACAGTGTTAGTAACAGAGGCTTGCTTGTGAGAGAGGGTGGGATTCCTCCTCTCGTTGCTCTTTCTCAGAACGGCTCTGTTCGAGCTAAGCACAAGGTATGCTTGTTTGTTGCTTCCTATATCCTTCGCTCTCACCGCGTATTGTTGTTTCTCAGTTATGTTTAGTTGTTCTGATGTTTTAACTGAATAAACACATAGAATAGATTTGCTTGTGAAATAATATACATACGGGAACACCCCTAAAATTCTCCAATTTTTTAATTAGAATATGATTAGTTATTGGTTTCAGAACCCAACTTAATAAAGGTCTAGGAGAAGAGTTGGTTTTACACAATTTGATGATCATATACTATTTCAATAGAAGAGTTGAAGTAATCATGTATCAACTCTTGATTCCTACTGTTGGTGTCAAAAAAAGAAAAGGCGGGGTTGAGGGGGGAGAGAAAATTGTAGAGGGGAGGGAGGGGTGTACGCAGTCATCACTTTGTTTGGCATCGTGCAATGCTAGATAGAAGTGAGCGCTCCTCTTCTTCTGTTGGGTTTGATAAACCCCTAAAGTGGTGTTAAATGATTTCATTATCCTTGATCTAAAAATAGAGTTTTTTTTTTAAACATTTATGGAAGAGGTATGAGAATTGGGTGCTAATGGGGGACACAGAAAGCATTTTATCAACCTCCCTATCTTCTCTAGAAGGGAAGTGATGCAAAAGATGTGCTTTCCACAGAAAATGTTTCAATGTATCCTTGCAACTCTTTCTCCAGCTCTCCCTGATAAACATGTTAACCGCAAGTAACATACAAGGTCGATATGCAACCCTTTCATCCATAAACAAAGTAAACGGACTATTAGCCTTATTATGCATATTTTCTTCTATTTTTAGAGGCCTTTGTGTGTGCTTAAGATGTTAGATGCTTCAAGTGTGGATTTTGCATTTTGCAGACTTCACCAACATTAGATAATAGATTATACAGTGTCTAGTTAAAGACAAAACAATTTTATTAGTTAAAGAAACAAGCCTTCTTCTTCTGCTGTTTGCCCCCTCAGAGACTGTAATTTTTCTCGTTTGATTACTTTATTTATTGAAGTCTCTTGTTGGTTTTGCAGGCTGAGACACTCCTTGGATATTTAAGAGAATCAAGACATGAAGCGTCCTGTTCAAGTCCTTAGAGAAGTAATTTACGTATAGGTAGGTAATTGTATAATGTAACTGGTTGTTGTACATATATCTTTTTTGGTTGTAACTTTGTACAGTGTGGATCTTTTAAATTAGAAGCTAGCCAGACTGCAGTAGGCTGACCCTTCAATGATTTAATCCAGGCTTTGGTGAGTTTGCTTTCCCGTGTTCAATCTGTAATGTTTCCAGAGGTCGTCTCAGTTTATGTTGATTAGCCTTTTCATAGATTTTTGTTTGTTTTGAAAACGTCAGTTTTTGTAGAAAAGGCTGGCTCAGTTTTTGTGTTTTTGCCTCTCTTGTAGTGAAAATACAGAGGTTGTATTACGTTACCACTTGGAATGTGTTTGTTAGTGTTCATATTTTATCTTGGTGAACATGTTTTAACTTTAAATTTGGTTAGTCTGATACATTTACATGTATCGTACAGGCCATAGGCCATTAATCACCTTCATCAGTTTCCACTGAATACCCTTTCGGAGTCACTTGCACCCGCCAACAGGGATAGAACTTTTAACTGAATGACTTTCGCGTAGCTTGGACTTCTTGATTTCATGCTTGCTTACCAGCAAATATGAAAAGTACACATTGTATCTTTTCTTTCTAAGATTGCCGTGTTATTGCCAGGATTTTTTTATGTCTTGCATGCTTACCGGCAAGTCCCAGAAAAGTACGCATCACCTTTTCTTTCTAAGACATGTTATGATGTTACGAAAAAGATATATCCGTTCTTGCAAAGATTTACGCAACAACTTGGTGCAGGTTGGTTCCTCGTTTATGAAGTTTTGTGTAAAATTACAACAGATAAGCAGTGCGCAGTTTTGGGGAAACTAAAGACACTATTAAAAATTTAAAATAGTTGTGTAGCATTGAGCCTTCCGCATAAGATATTTTTTTTAAGAAAATTAGAGAACTTTTCCCTAACTATTTTCCTGAGAAGAGTAAAGGCACTACTTTACTTTTGATAAATTAAATTGAGACAGGCATTGTCATCTATGGGATACATTTATCTTTCTTTTTGTTTTCCCAGTTTCTCAGTGGTTGTTTGGATCGTGGCTAATGCCGTAGTGCATAAAACCCCATGTAGAGAGAAATGTTTGGTGGATGTGAAATAATGTGAAAGGATGAGATAAAGTGTTTTTGAGGATGATGATTTGAGTGTAATGTAATGATGTTGTAGGCCCGTGAAGCTGCTTCTCCTTGTTGTAAAGCAGCTATCCATTCTCACGCTTTCACGTGCGGTGTGGTATCAAGTTGCATCAGTATGGCAAATCAGTGTCCCACAGCCACCATGCAGGCCAACCCTACCACAGACTACAACTACCCATCTCCATCTCTGTGGTACCAATTTCCTCAATACCATCTTATGTTTTCATTCTTATTTTTTTCTTCCTTTTCAAATAATGTTGTCTATAATAAATTAATAATCATCAATTAGCTGGCACAGCAGGTAACAGAGTTTCGAATTAATCAGCTGTCGGTGTTATCATAACCATAGGTTTTGTACATATTAGGTTGATGGTTGTATCCGAAGGTGAAGTTGTTCGGTGAGGGACAGTGGTTTCTCTTACGCAAAAGCATGAGTTGCTGCTGGTTAAACTATCGCTTCTTAGTTATTCCATGCTAGGCTATTGCAATTTTAACCAAATTTCTATTTAATATTCAAATTGCTGATTTTTACATATGCACGATCAGAAAGAGATGTAACTCTCAACGGTTCCCAGTTGTTGTTTTAATTTTTTTAATAAAAAGGTAGGCAATTAAATGAATTTAAAGACACGGAGGAATATTTTTTCCTATAAAGCTATGTTAACGGATAGTGATTGTATATTGGACTTTTCAGAGTAAAAATTATCAGATTTAATTGCCTCAATCTTATTCTTTGAATATGCAATTAGTTTAATTTAAAATTAAATATAATATTATAGTAGATAGAATTTTAATCTACTTTAACTAAGTCTTCTCTCGTGCAGGGATAGGTAAAATCTAAGAAAAACAACATATTAAATGCTTTAACAAAAATGTCCCCATATCTCTTAACTTAAAAAAATATAATTTAATTTGATTTTATTCTGATCATATGATTTAACAAATTTTATTGTAGCATCCCTTTGCTATATTAAATAGCGTATTAAAGAATGGACCAAGGGATTCAACAATTACCGTTAAAGAATGGACTAAAATAAAAGGAAATGTTTTAAGTATGGGTAAATGTGATTTTACACGGTAGATAAATATATGGTTTGTTTTACAATGTAGAAATAACCTAGTCCAAGAACATCAATCAATAGCTTAAGGTAGGTGTATCATATACCAATGTGTAAAAGATAGATCTTTTATTGATCCATTATGTGTGATTAAGTCTAATGAATAAATGATGATGCACGTTTCCTGTTAAGGATAAGATTCTGATTCTCATATTATGCGTCGGCCCAGGCCCATCACTCTATATGCCCCCAACCTTTAGTGTAAGCTACTGAGGCTATTATTATCAAGTTGAGCGGGTCTATACCCTTCACTCTACATGCCCCCAACCTCTAGCGCAAGCTATTGAGGGTATATACTGAAGTCTCTCCTCCTGACCCTTATTCGTTATGACCCTTATTCGTTATAGGGATGCGATTTTCACATTTATTATCTATGTTTGTGCGTTCCATCACTTGACTCTTACTCTTCCCAATGGCCATGTGTCGGTTTTTGACTAGTTGGACTTCAAATCCTTCCTCTTGTGTTTCACGCGCCCCTTTTTCTTCCTTCCCCAACTTTCCCCCTTCATCTTCCTTCCACGACAACCCCTTTACTTTCCTTCTTCAGTGCCTTCATCCTCCTTCTTCAACACTCCTCTCTTTCTATCTGTAGAGGGTTCGACGTATAATATGAGAATCGGAATCCTGTTGTCATCCTTTATTCATTGACTTTTTTTCTTTCTGATCAATTTTATTCATTAGACTTAATCACCCTTAATGGCTCAATAAAGGCAAAATTAGACTATGTTACGTAGAATATGGTCAATATATATCAGAAGGAACAACAATAAGGGGATCTATCTTTGACACACTTATCCTAGGCCACTTGGAGAGATTATAGGGTTAGGTTACAATTCGGTCTACATAAAAGATCATCTCATATCATTTAATACCCAACATGGGGAGTACTCTTAACTCATATTCTAAGCTATACTTATTATATTTTGTGCTCTTGCTGACTTGAGCGTCGGAGTGTCATCGCAGGAGGAGCCCCCTCGTTTCCGAAAGGTTGAATCACTAAAGCTTGAAAAGAGACCACTAGGAGCTCATCCAGATTCCGACCTACCTCGAGTTGGCTAGAACATTGGCGCTCACCGAGAGGCTAGGTAAAACTTTTCCTACCTCCACAATATATATATAAAATTTTCCTTATTTCACACAAGGTAACACCCATGAAATAATCATTATAACATGCCAGGTATGTCGACGGTATGCCGACGTTGCCTTTAAATTTTAATAAGCATATTAATTTCTATGTTGTTATTATATCACCTGGAGTACAAAAATCAAATGGTAATGAAAAAACATATGAATAAATTGAATAAAGTAAAATGATCACATCATTATACGTTTAACATCATATATACTATGCTTTGTCACATAAATTTATTCGAAAATTTTCTAGATAAAAAGATAATTAAAATTAAAAAGAAATATCATTATAAAGAAATTAAAATTGAATTAAATTTTTAATATGTATAGTTTGGTGTGTATCAAATAAATTAAAATAGATGCATATACTTACAACACTCTATAATAAGTTACTATTTTTTAAATTAGTAATATTGTCTCTTTGTCATCATAAAATATAATAAAGTATTTTCTTTTGTGAGTAATGAAGTTAACTTTTTTATATTGGAGAAACTATCATTTATCTATTTCTAAGATATTGTGTACTATTGGTATGAGAATACTTGGAATATATGTTTCTATACACGAAATTTTGTGTGATTTGGTGTACGAATTCATTATTATGACTTTATGCTATTAATGTTTTGTTTATTTTCTATTTTAAAATAGTGTTTGTGTGATTCCGTCCGAATTTATTATTATAAATTTATGCTATTAATGTTTTGTTATTTTCTATTTTAAAATATTAAAAATTAGTTGATGAGATATTATTGTGATAATTTATTATAAACATTCTATGATACTTATTGGTAGAAACAATTTAAGTAGTAATTAAATAATTAAAAAAATAAACTTAATTTGATGCCATAGTAATAAATTGGAAAAATTCTGTTACAAGTTAGAAAATAAATACGGCCACACTTTTTTGTTTTCAATAAGAAGCGAAAATTCATATGACAACAAATTAATTATTTTAAAGTATATTTGGTAATAATTGGATAAAGAGAATTAATTAAATATTTGTGAATTTTTTGTTAATGACGTTTATATTTCTTTCTATTGGTTGAATTCGTTCGTGCTAGATTTTATTTGGTTAAAATATTTAAGAGGTGTTTATGGAAAATTAGAAGAATTTTATGTTTTTCTTATACATGGTGTTGATAATTTTTTCTAAATTTTATAATTTCATTCAATAGTTTTTTATTAATATAATCTATATACAATGGGAGTTTTTTTTGAGTTTTACAAATTTATGAAAAGAAAAATATATTAGTATTATCACATTGGAATTCTATGAGGATCTTTATCAATGTTTAAATATATTTTGATTTTTATTAAGGTGAATTTCTTTTACTATAAATGGAGAATTATTTTTTATGTTATTATATACATTAGAAAACTTATAGCGAGTATTATGCCCTATTTCTAAATATTATTTGACTTTATAAATGTATATGAGAGTGGAAAAATAGAACAAGGTTGAGTCTTTGAAAAAATATGACTAAAAATGAAAGAACGAAAAATAGTGATTGAGGTGCAAATTTTGTCAAGTTTACTTCTTTTAATTTATTCTTTATCTTGAGTGAGAATGCATACACTATTAATTTACCTTATTTACCAAAATTAAAATAATGGGCTGACATGTGGTACTAGTGATTGATTATGTTGTTTCATTATTAAATATATTTTGACCAACAAAAGATAATAATGAATATCATAAATTTTGAAAATCCATTTGAGAAAAAGTTTATAAAATTAAAAATATCAAAATTCAAGAATTAAAGATAACAATTACACAAAATATAGAATATTTATGTTTTTGAACATTTTCTCTTACCATGACTATTCTGTGTTGGAGAGTATTCACTTAGTTGTTTATAAATTATTGGATAAGAGACTTATCCCGAGAATATGGAACATGACTAATCTACGTTTTATTACAACTAATTAAATATTTGTAAAATTTATGTTGATTTATCTAATTTATATTTGGTACAATTTATTTTATTTGAAATTTATGTTGATAAGATTGTTTATTCAATATTATACATGGTATACAAGTTTGCAATTTGTAGGGGAGCGACTTTGGTCTATATCATTTGAAGAAAAAACCATGGAAGGGTGTTCACCCGCCATGGTGCCAAGCGGAGCCTCGGTCCATAAAACCATGGGCTGGTATTTACCCCCCATGGTGCTAAGTTAAACCTTGATCCAACAACAAAACCATGGACTAGTGTTCACCCTCCATGGTGTCGAGCGGAGTCTCGGTCCATAAAACCATGGGCTGGTATTTACCCCCCATGGTGTGAGACGACCCAAATCGACACAAAGATGACCAAGGATGCTAACTATGAAGGGTCATCTCAACAATCAAAGGAAGACCTCATCAGTAGGAGGAATGGACAAGGACCGGAGCACCTAAAGTTCTTCCTGCTAGTCTTCTTAAATATTAGAAAATGTTGTAATTAAGTTGGGCTCATTTGTAGGGGTCCAAATAGTAGAAATAAGCTAGAATAAAGTGCCTTTAGCATAGTAGGAGGTGTGGGTAGCAATCTAGCTTGTTCCTAGCCCATCTGAGGGCATTTTGACCTAGTTTTTAGAAGGATAAGCCTAGAATACGGGATTGACTTGTTCAAACCCTATGACTGCCAATTTTTCCCTTTTCCCATTCTACCCTATTTTCTTCTTTTCCAAGGCTCCTAAATCTATAAATAGGGAGGCCTGCCTCATGTATTGACATGTTGAATGAAGAGTAAAGTTACTATACACAAATTGTGTTAGAAACGTCAACGAGAGATTCTCCTCCAAAATTGGTCTTATCTTGTGAGTGTTGTGAGCTCTCAAGTGGCGACATCTACACTTATCTTGGATTCAATTCACCATCCAAGTGGCATGCTCCTTCACAACTCCATATCTCCTAAGTTTCCTTTCACTCATCTCTTTTCAAATATGTCTTGTTCTTGTTCTTATTCTTGATTTTCAATTCGGTTCATGTCTTGCACATCTTGTGTTTGATTAAATTCCACACCTATATTTGTCATTCATCTTCACCATTAATTATGGTTTTCCTTTAGCCTTATGGAAATGAACCTTCACATCTACTTAACACTTGTTAAGTTAATGTCTGGTGGGAATTTTCCTTAGGTTTCTCACCTATATTTGTTTAAAAATATAAATCTAAGTAAAGTGTCACTAATCCAATGAACAATCCTAAAATCAACTCACATCATGGTGCTAAGTTAAACCTTGGTCCAATAACAAAACCATGGACTGGTGTTCACCCTCCATGGTGCCGAGCGGAGTCTCGGTCCATAAAACCATGAGCTGGTATTTACCCTCCATGGTGCCAAGTTAAACCTTGGTCCAATAAAAAAACCATGGTAGGATGTTCACCCACCATGGTGCCGAGTGGAGCCTCAATCCACAAAACCATGGACTGGTGTTCACCCTCCATGGTGCCAAGGAAAAATCTTGGTCCAATAACAAAACCATGGTAGGGTGTTCACCCACCATGGTGCCAAGTGGAGCCTCGGTCCACAAAATCATGGACTGGTGTTCACCCACCATGGTGCCAAGGAGAAATCTTGGTCCAATAACAAACCCATGGTATGGTCTTCACTCACCATGGTGTCGAGCGGAGACTCGGTTTGTAAAAATGAGGTACTATATTGAGATGTGGCGAATGTTTAAAATTTGATGTGTGAATTTGACATGTGACTTGATTTGGGCATGAGATGTGAAGAATGTTTAAATTTTTTTATATAAATTCGATGTGACTTGGTGAATAGTTCAACATGTGGTAGGGTTGGATAGGTGATTTAGACTACATTCTTAAAACTGAACCCAGGAACCTAGGGTAAAGTCTTATGAAAATGTGCTTAGGGAGAATTGTTTTTGTGTGGAATAAATATACAAATTATGAAAAAATCAAGGGGTTTTGGTAAATGTTCATACGTAATGCGCGAAAAATGTAATTTTTCATAATATTGGAATGATAATTGTAAGTCAAAGTAGATAATGAAAGTAGCAAATGTTAGAATTGCAAAAGGTTAGCATAAATAAAGCATATAATGTTTAAAGTTTGTCAAAATACAGAAAGGTAGCGGTTTTCGATCCTTGGTACTCGTCAACAATCTGCCCATCCACGACACTTTTGAAAGGGTCGAGTGGCGACGTATCAATGTTAGGTTGAACAACTTTAATTTGTTCAATGGCACTATCAAAGTCGTCAGCAAAAGCTCGGGACACTTCATCTTTGGCTACCTCTAACGCAACTTCAAGAGTGGCAATTTTATTTTGGAGCATGGCTTCAACATCTTCCCAAGCTCGGTTAGTTTCCTGACCCTCTTCGCGATTAAGAGCATACATAGTCTTCAATGGTACGCTGCAACTTCCCTAAAGCATCATCCCTGTCCCTAGTCAGTTTTGCCAATTTGTTCTTGTAAGAGGTTACCTCGGCTTGGGCAGTTTCAAGATCACTAGTCAGTTTGTTCACCTTCGCTAGTTCTAGGGCGACCTTGTGGGTTGCTTTGGAATCCCATTTTACCAACCTTTTGGCCAGACGGTCAAAAAGGGATATCAGCTTGGGCCACGAGGAGAGGCTTTAAGGAGAGGCTTCAATGTACAACCTCAATAGTTTGCACTAGAGGCTAAGGAACATGTAGAGTGAAGGGTATGGACCTGACGCATATGAGATGGTCGTTACTTGAACTGGATCAACTTGATAATAATAGCCTCAGTAGCCTATGCTAGAGGTTGGGGGGCATGTAGAGTGATGCGTCTGGGCCCGACGCATAATATGAGAATCGGAATCCTATCCTTAACAGGAAATGTTTGTCATCCTTTATTCATTAGACTTAATCACCCTTAATGGCTCAATAAAGGCATAATCAGACTATGTTACGTAGGATATGGTCAATATATATCAGAAGGAACAACAACAAGGGGATCTATCTTTGACACACTTATCCTAGGCCACTTGGAGAGGTTCTAAGGCTAGGTTACAATTCGGTCTACAGAAAGGATCATCTCATATCATCTAGTACCCAACACGGGGAGTACTCTTAACTCATATTCTAACCTATACTCATTATATTTTGTGCTCTTGCTGACTTGAGCGTCAGAGTGTCATCACATGAGGAGCCCCATCGTTTTTCGAAGGTTGAATCACTAAAGCTTGAAGGGAGACCACTAGGAGTTCATCCAAATTCTGACCTACCTCGAGTTGGCTAGAAAAATATCCTTTCCCCAACTCCTTCCTTCGCTCGCACCTTCACCTTCATTCCATCTTCATTTGTCATCTGTTCAGGTACGCCCTTACTTGTTTCCTCTTTGCCTGTGCATCATCACTATTCGTCATTCGATTAATTGCATTTTATGTGGATATGTTGTGCATGGATTATCATAGTATGTACCCATGGCGAAACCTGGCATTATAAATGAAGTGTCTGTATTTTCGTCTAACAAAAGAATACGCACCCTCTGCCATGGTCAATCTTTGAGTCGCACTAGTTCAAAAACAAATGTACCCATAATCCCTTGTGATCCGGATGAACCTATTTGTAAAGACTGTGTAGATGAACCCCCTTCTACTTTTTTTATGTGACTTTATTCACCAAGCTCGGTGTCCGACTTCTTTTACAACCTTTGTTGTTGACTGCACCGTTGTATGATACGACCAAACTATTTACGGCAAAATTTCGATCCACCTGGCTTTAGCTGTGCCAAGCTTTTTCTTCAAAGCGTTTAAGATAATTTTGTTTGTTGCCTCCACCTGCCAATTAGACTGGGGATGCTCTACGGAGGAGAAAATCTGACAAATACCCAACTCTTCACACATATCCTTCATCTTCTTACTAGCAAACTGTGTCCCATTATTCGATATCAGCCCTCTATTTACGCCAAATCTGCACACTATTGATTTCCAAACAAACTTCGTAATCTTTTCAGCTGTAATAGTTGTTAATGGCTCAACTTTCACCCATTTTGTAAAATACTCAATAGCTAGGACAATGAACTTAAACTGCCTCAACGATATTGGAAAAGGTCCAAAAATGTCAATCCCTTATCTAAAGAAAGGCCATGGTGCAACTAATGAATAAAGACGTTCCGCTAGAACCTTAATATCATTTGCATGTTTCTGACACCTGTCACACTTTTTGACGTACTCAAGACAATCTTCTCTTAAAGTGGGCCAATAGAAACCAGCTCGTACAATTTTCACTGCTAACGATCTCCTCCCTATATGGTTTCTGCATACCCCTTCGTGAACCTCCTGCATCACCCTCGCCTTACTAACCTCGTCCAGGCATTTCAACAGGGGTAAGGAAAATCCCTTTCTATATAAACAACCCTCAATCATCTTATACCTATTTATATTCTATTTTAGGATACCCTGCTCTTCCATATCTGTCAATTTTTTTTCCTTCCTTGAACCACCTCACATACATATCCATCCAGCTCTGCTGACTACAAATTTGCATCGCCTCTCCAATGACCACACTAGGCTCCGCCAAGCTTTCTTGTATCGCTGACCTATGATTGGCCGATATTTTTGTACTTCATAATTTTAGACAATAAATCCGCTCCGGAGTTTTACTCCCGTCGGACATGCACCAAATTGAATTCCTTGGATCTGGACGCCAATGCCTGCACCTTCTCCAAATACTTAGCCAAATGCGGATCTCTTGCTTGAAAATTTCCTGCCACCTGCTCCGTCACCAATTACGAATCACTTCTAACCACTAACTTTTTTACGCCCATATCTTCTGCTAACCTCATCCCAACCAACAAAGCCTCATACTCTGCCTGATTATTACTAGCCTGGAACGCAAATTTTAAAGGCTACTCCACCAAAACCCCGTTCGGTCCTTCCATGATAATCCCTGCTCCACTACCTTGAGTATTAGATGCTCCATCCACCGACAGAATCCATCCTCCCGTCCTACCCAGTTGACCCTTTTTCTCCCGATCCTGCTAATTCAGCCACAAAATCCGCCAGTAATTGAGGTCGGACCAAACCCCTACTTTCAAATATCAAACCGTACTCTAAAAGTTCCACCGCCCATTTCATCATTCTTTCTGCCAAGTCCACCTTTAATAACACCTACTTAATTGGCAAATTTGTTTTCACAATAATCTGAAAATTCAGAAAGTAATTATTTAACCTTCTTGCCGTGAGCCGCCTTTTCAATTTTCTGATACCTTACCTCTACTACTTGGAGAATCCAACTAACGAAGTAGATCAGTCTTTGCTCATTCTCTTTTTCATGTGTTATCACTGTACTTAATGCTTTTTCTGTTACACATAAATACAAATACACAGGTAACCCCGCTACAGGCTTGATCAGGATTGGTGGCGATGCAAGTATGTTTTTTAATTTCTGAAATGCTTCTTCACATTCGTTTGTCCACATGAAACGATCATTGCCCTTTAGACATTGAAAGAAAGAAACCGACCTTTCTCCTACTTTTAGGATGAAACGTGACAACGATGTCATCGTCCCTGCCAACTGTTGTACTTCCTTAAAAGACACCGGACTTCTCATGCTAAAAATTTCTGCACACTTCTCTGGGTTCATTTCAATTCCCCTTTGAGTCAACATAAACCCTAAAAACTTTCCCGCCCTTACTCCAAACACACATTTTTCCGGAAGCTTCAACTTATACTTATCTAATGTTTGAAAGAATTCCCTCAGATTCTGCACATGGCTACTGACTCTTACGGATTTAACTACCATATCATCTACATATGCCTCCACATTCCTTCCAATCATATCCCCCAGAGTTCGATCCATCATCCTTTGATAGGTCGCCCCTGTATTCTTCAATATGAAAGGCATAACTGTGTAACAAAAGTTCGATATACTTCCCTTGAAGGTCATCTTTTCTATATCACTAGGATGCATTCAGATTTGATTATATCCCGAATATGCACCCATAAAACTTAACAACTCACAACCAGACACCCCATCCACCAACATATCAATATTAGGTAACGCGTAAGCATCTTTGGGACATGTTTTGTTCAAGTATGTGAAATCTGTACACATCCTCCATTTTTCATTACTTTTTTAGACCAACACCACATTCGCTAGCCTAGTAGGGTATTGTATTTCCCTAACGTGGCCTACACTCCTTAATTTCTCCACTTCTTGACTCACTATTTGCTACCTCTCTTCCCCCAACTTCCCCTCTTTTGTACTACTGGCTTCACATTTGGGTTTACCAACAAACGATGGCATATGAAATCTAGGTCTATTCCTGGTATATCCCGTACCGTCCATGCAAAAGCTCATACGTTTTCTCTCAAACATTCTATCTCCTCTTTCTCCCTTTCAATCCCCATATGACTTCCAATTTTAACCATCCCACCCTCCTACAACTCAATGGTTTTGGTTTCCTCTGCCGGTTGGGGTCTTTCTTCCTCGTAATCAACCCTCGAATCAAACTCTATCTCCTCACAATTTTGGTCTACCCTCTCTAATTGCCAACACCGTTTTTTATTATTTTTTAAACTACCCTCATAACACTTCCTTGCAGACCTCTGATTTACCCTTATTACTCTCATCCTATTCCCATGCACTGGATACTTCATTTTCATATGCATTGATGATACTACTGCCCCTAACTTATTTATCGCAGGTCTTCCCAACAAAGTATTATATGATGAAGGGATATTAACTACCATGTACCTAATATTGATCTTCTTTGATGGAGAAGTGCCTTCATGATTTGTAGAATTGTTGGTGATTGGCAGAAGCTTTATGGAGTGTAAGCGAAACAAGGTCCTCCTAGGAGCTATGGTGACCTTGAAGGTGCATGATAGGTAGGGATTGAGAGTGGTGAGGTCAATTCTCTTTGGTAAGGGGGAGATTTGAAGATCAATAGCCTAACCTAAGGGGTTTTTGGGCAAGAAGTGAAATTGGCACAATTTGGCAGCAATTCACTAAGTATATTAATCTTCCAAAACTATGAGCCAAGGCACTCCTTAAATAGCCTAGGAGGCCGGTTTACATAAGGTAAAAATGAGAGGGAAATTCAAATGCTATGCAAGTGTGAATGACGCCTAAAATTCAACACATGGGAAGTAAGTTCTACAATCTAGCATGTGCAAGTAGATCTAGAACTTACGCTCCTCCTTGGGCTAATGTGGGTCGGTCCTAAGTTTAATTATGAGTTTAGGGAACTCTAATTAAACTTAGGTTAGCACTTAGGTACCAATTTGCATGTTCAACAAAATTACAAAAGAAATAGTCTATGCTATTTTTAACAAGAAATTAAAAGCTATTCTACGCTAGGAACTTTGGCATCACTTGCTTGTCTACAGTTAGTTCCTCATTGGATGAGGGACTACTTGTAGATTTAACTTTTCAACCATCCTAACGCTACAGCAATTGCAGCAAGAGCCACTATCCACAATGAGAGAACATATGTTTTCAAAAACTTTGCATCTTGTGTGAAAGATATTCTTTCTTTATGTTTCTAGGTTCACGCTAGTTTGATTGCCGAGGGTCCTTCTAATCATCATTAATTCCTCCTCATAAGGATATACTCTCTCGTTATTCTCCTCCTCTTCTTTCCCACTAGGTGCATCATCACAACTACTATACTCATCTACCCCCCTTAAAAACAAAGTTCTTTGATTTGGGCATTGAGCTTGTACATGACCTCTTCCAAAACATTTAAAACACTTAACATCCCTAGTGCGAATGGGTGGAGTGAGCATATCTTTACCACTTTTGGGAGTTTCTTTTGGTTTTTCTTTAGGTGTACTCTCCTCCCTTTTAAAGTCTCTTCTTGGATAGGAGTTAGAGTATGAACCTTCCTTACGACTTGAAGTTTTCCTTGAATTTTGTTGTTCAACCTTGATACATAGTTGAACCAAATCATTAAAGTCTTGGTAGGGTAGGAGTTGAACTTTATCTCTAATATCAAGATTAAGCCCACTTAGAAATCTTGCTGTGATAGTGGATTCAGATTCTCTAATGGAGGCTTTCATCATATATAGTTCCATTTTCTGCCTATATTCCTCTACACTCATGGTCCTTTGTTGGAGTCTTTGGAGTTTGTCCTTTAACTCCCTATTATAGTAGGAGGGAATATGGTGGCGTCTTAAGGCTCCCCTAAGATCATTCCAATATTCTATGGGAGGATCCTTATGAAGACGCCTTTCTCTCTCAAGGGTCGTCCACCAATACATAGCATTGCCTTGAAAACTTAGAGTGGCTAAGGATACTTTGTTTTCTTCACTCACATTGTGACAACCAAACAATTGTTCTACTTTCATCTCCCAATCTAGATAGGTTTCTACATTCTCTTTACCATGGAAATGAGGTAGATCTACTTTAACCTCTCTAGGGCTTTCTTTCTTTTCTTTTCTAACTCTTCTAGGGGGTGGTTGATAATATTCATTGATCCTAAGACTTTGTTCTCCATATGTTTCATTACCCCTAGAGCTAGATGTATGCAAACTTTTTTTGGATTTAGTGAATTCATCTTTAACCATTTTCAAATCATCTCGCATTAGAGCAAATTGAGCATCCCTTTCCTTAAGTTGGGCCTCATAATGCAATTGTCTATATGAAAGTGCTTGGACATCTTGATTAATTTTTTCCATAAGATTTTTAAGAATTGTCCCTTCACTTTCATTGTAAGATGGAGAAGACATGGTTAAAGACTTGTGTTATAAGTACTTTACCCCAAAAAAGATAAGGATAGTAGTGAAGGTAGCTTTCTAGGAAAGAGAGGTGGGTCACTAGGACCTCTTAAGTACCAAGTCTTTCCTTGCCAAAACCTATCCCTCAAAACTTGTCACAAACCTTTTTCTAAGTAAACTACGTAAATCACAAGTAGGAATGAAAACACAATTTTTATGCAAAGAAATTAACAACACAAAACAAGTAATTAAAGCAAAACAATTAACTAAACACGAATTAAAGATTACTAACTAAAAAGCTTTAAACTAGACGAATCCTAAGGTGAGGCTTCTAGACACTTAGAGCCATTGAAGACACACTCACCGTTTAACACGTAATTATTCCACTAATTAATCAAAGTTGAATGTAATTACAACTCAAAATAAATACAAAAGAAATTGAATTACACAATAAAATTCAGATTTCCTAAACTATGCACTCTTTGGCTTGCGGTTGATCTTCCTTGATGTGTTATACAATGTGTATTTGTTTGTACTTCTATTTGCTGCAGCTCCTTGCCTTAACCTCTTATGGTTAGTCAATTAAAATCTTTAAAATAGTACCTACTAAGTAGGGATGGACTCACCACAATGGTTAATTCCAACTTAACAAGCACCAATTTGAAATTCTTTCACCAACAATTAGAGGTCCAACAAATTAAAGCAAAGAACAATTCAAATTTAGAATAGGACCACAACAAATGGATTAATTTGTATGACACAACTAGAAGGAATGTTGAATAAATTTGACAAGCAATCAAATAGGCACTCAATAAAAGGTGGCACACAAATTGAACCTAAAGAATGGCACTAGAATTGATTAAAAAAAAACCAAAACAGTACTACTGGAAATTTTAGGCACAAAAGGCGTGACATAAAAAAATTTATGCTGAGCTGGCTATTTGAAATTTGAATCTGAAATTTGAACCACAAAAAATTCAAGATCTTAGAAAACTTTTGGCGTTGGAATCACACGAAAACAATGCACCAAATAATTGTGATAAATTTTTCAAATATATTGTCAAATTATCGTATCTGTTGGCACGAGGATGTACACTTTTTTTGTTTGATTTATCATTTTTTCTATTTTGTCTTTTGATTTGATTCTTTTTTCTTGTTTTTCTAACACACCAATCTGTGTAAATCCAGAGTTTCATAATTTTTCTTCAACGGATTTTAATTTGATAAGTAAAATCAGCCAACACAGAATTGAAAACAGAGTGATCCTAATTCTGGAATTAAAAACAGTTTGAAGAAACTTCAAAAACACAATGGAATTGATGTATATGAATTTGTATGGATCTAACACACAAATATGAACTCAAATCTAAAAAGAAAAATTCACCAAAGGATCAAACAAACTCAGATTATAATTGGACTCAAATCAAATCAAGAAACCAAAGTTATAAAAAAAAACAACACTACATGGAATTGATGACAATTTAGGAGAAACATGACTAGACAAAACACAATTGGATTCAAAAATCAAAATGACTCAAAACAACACAATATGAACCGATTAAAATTGCAATAAAGACTCAAATAAACCAAAAACAAAACAACAACACAAATCTACATGGATCCTACACAAAATTTGCAAAATAGAAGCTCAAGAACAAATTGAAGATGAATGCACCGATTGGATTAAACTAAAACAACATCTAACACAAAATTAAACACAAAAAATAGCAAGACAATCAAGGATTCATGAAGAACAACACGGAAGAAAGATGAACACAAAAATTAAACACGAAATAAGGCACTTATCTCTTGAAGACCATTGCTTTAGATACCAAATGATGTAGAAATGCCTTCATGATTTGTAGAATTGTTGGTGATTGGCAGAAGCTTTATGGAGTGTAAGAGAAACAAGGTCCTCCTAGGAGAAAGAGATCTATTGACTACTTCAGTTTGTCCATCCATTTGAGGATGACATGATGTGGAAAATTGTAGTCGAGTGCCAAGTTTTTCCCAAAGAGTTTTCCAAAAATGGCTTATAAAATTTGGATCTCTATCCGACACTATGCTTCGAGGTAATCCATGAAGTCTCACCACTTCTCTAAAGAAGAGTTTGGAAACATTTTAAGCATCATCCACTTTGTGGCATGGAATAAAATGTGCCATTTTGCTAAAACGATCCACAACCACAAAGATGGAGTCAAAACGATCCACTGTGCAATTGTTGTGCTAAGATTGTGCAACAACGTAACAAATTGTCCTCTCAGTAAACCTAATTTCACTAGAGATAAGACTCTGGTGAGAGGGGGGTCGTTACAGTGAGGTAACCTAAAAGTAGTCTATAAAAGGGAGTTGAGATCCCTGGTAAAGGTACACCGTTTCTAAGACTGAAACTACTATCTTATTTACTCATTGTTTCTTAGCCCATTACTGACTTGATCGTCGGAGTGCAATCAACAGGTAGGGGCCCTTCTGTTTCAACGGAGCCGCTTTCCAACATCCAAGAGTAAGCACATAATCAACGAGAAATAGGAGGAGCCACCGCTTGCCTTTGAAGTCAATCGGCGACTAGGTCAACTGACAAGAGCATTTGGCACCCACCGTGGGGCCCGATAAAACTAGGTTCCATCCACAGTCGTGTTCAGAGCCATCCAGCAACATGAGAAAAACAATACAAGGTGCATCTGCACTTGAGGGAGGAGACAACGACACCATCCAACAACTCATGGAGACCATTTACACGCTTCAGCAAACGGTGGCAGCGTCCAAGACTGATCAAGACAGGATTCTAGCTGAGGTTCAGGCTGAGCAAACAGCCAGTCAGAACCGATTCCAGGTCGATTTGGATGTGTCACGAACAAGCAATGAAGAACTGCACAGGGCCAATGAGGAACTGCGCAAAGAACTATAACGCATGGGGGAGCGCGCAATAAGGGAGCAAGCCCCACCCTTTCTAGTTAGGGCTCGCCTCAGGCCTTTTTCCTAGGCGATCATGAATGTCGTGATACCCACCAATTTCATGATTCCAAAAATCACCTTGACAGGTATCGAAGACCCGGAGGCCCACATCATGACCTTCCACACTCAAATGATGATCTCAAGAGGAACTTACGCTATGCACTGCAAGCTTTTTATGGAAACATTTGCAGGCATAACATTGGACTGGTTCATCAATCTCCCTGATGGACACATTACCTCATTCGATCAGTTCTTGACATTGTTTAGGGAGCAATTCATTGTCAACCGCGCTCCCCCCGTCTTCTTCGACCTCTTCGACCTCTTCGATGTGAAACAATACTAGGGAGAGCCTTTGAAAGACTTCCTAAACCGGTTTGAGGCGTTGTTGGTAAAGCTGCACGCCAAAGACGAAGCCATGATGGTGCACGCCTTTAGGTAGGAAATTTTGTCAGGACCTTTTAGTGATTCTCTGATAAGGTGTCGTCCAAAGACGTTTAGCAAGATCCGTCGCTGAGTTGTGGCCCACATCGGCGTAGAGAAAGAGGTGACGAAAAAACGTGGAAGCGTTGGACCGACAAGACCTCGAGGAAACGGTCATCCTCAACCCATGAGGGTGCATGAGGCTACGACAGAGAAGAAGCCCCCAGCTAGGCGAGCGCCATACGAGCTGAGAAAGCATCAGTTTAGGGAACGAACGAGGGACAGTGCGCCCACAAGGCTCAACTTCATAATAGACCTCAAGGAGCTGGTCGTTATCAACAACGTGGTCAATAAGTTGAAGTCACCTCCAAAGACTGACAAAATATTGGGGCCAAGCAAGGAGACGTGGTACAAATTCCACAAAGCCTTCGGCCACAACTTGCACAATTGCTTAGCGCTCGAAGACCAATTAGATGAGTTGGTGAGGGATGGTTTTCTGAAGGAATACTTAGAAGAAAATCAAGAGGCCTTGACGTTAGTAGCCCCAACAGGAGATCAGGGGCATGAGGTACCAGTCCACGGGGAGGTCAACACGATCTCTGGGGGTTTTTTGGGAGGAGGATGTACCACCTCCCAATGAAAGAAGTATGCTAGAGAAGTATTGGCAGTGGAAGCAAGGGAGCCTGACCAGTCCCCTGATCCCGATCTCTTCTTCATGAAGGACGATCTACAAGACGTGGTCCTACATGATAATGACCCAGTGGTGATCTTAGTGGTGACAGTAGGGAGAAGAGTACACCGTGTACTTGTCGACCAGAGGAGCTCGACAGATGTGATGTTCTGGTTGACTTTCAATAAGTTCCCGTTGTTGCCTGATTAGTTGAGACCTTACGACGGCTGCCTATACGATTTCGCTAGGGACCAGGTGCAGGTGAGAGGACATGTGGAGCCGAGGACGACTTTCACAGACGGCACCGCATCCCGCACCGTTAATATATGGTACCTTGTTGTCAACGCTCCTTCAGCTTACAACATCCTTTTAGGCAGACCTGCCTGAAACAGGATAAAAAAGCAGTCGCCCGAGCCGAGATGGCTCGGGAAAGGCGGCCCGAGCCTGCAGGCGAGGTACTGGAGAGGGAGATCGGGGATAAGAAGTTCAACCTCGGCAGGTCCCTAGGCCAGGAAGCATATGACTAGATCACCGAGGTCATACCACGACATCTGGATGCCTTTACGTGGTCTGCCTCAAACATGCCTGACATTGACCCCGATTTCTTGTGCCATCGTCTCACCATGGATCCGCAGGTCCAACCTGTACGCTAGAGGCAGAGGAAGTTTAACGACGAAAGGCGACTGGTCATCGGGCATGAGACCCAAAAGTTGTTGGATGCTGGTCACATAAGGGAGATCCAATATCTTGAGTGGCTAGCAAACGTAGTGTTAGTCAAGAAGGCCAATGGGAAGTGGAGGATGTGCGTTGACTTCACAGACCTAAACAAAGCCTGCCCAAAGAACTCATATCCGTTGCCTAGTATCGACGCCCTAGTGGAGAACGCGTCAGGATGCAGGCTTCTCAGTTTTCTGGATGGCTTCTCTAGATACAACCAGATCTGGATGCATCTCACAGATGAATGCAAGACGACATTCATGAAAGAACTCTCTAGTTATTGCTATAAGGTGATGCCCTTTGAGCTCAAGAACGCTGGCACAACCTATCAGAGGTTGATGAACAGGGTATTCGTCCCTATGATAGGGTGAAACGTTCAGGCGTATGTGGATGACATGGTCGTCACCTCCCAGGTGAATGACCAGAATGTTGTCGACCTAGAGGAACTATTCACCATAATAGCCAAGTACAGGGTGAAGCTGAACCCCAAAAAGTGTGTGTTTGGGGTAGAGGCAGGGAAGTTTTAGGGTTCTTACTCACTGAGCGGGAAATAGAGGCGAACCCCGAGAAGTGTGCCGCGATTATAGCTATGAGGAGCCCGATCTCAGTGAAAAAGGTGCAACAATTGATAGGACGAATGGCCGTCCTGTCCCGGTTTGTATTGGCAGGAGGGGATAGGGGGCATCCCTATTTCCAGTGCTTGAAGAGGAACAACAGGTTCGTGTGGACAAACGAGTGTGAAGAATTGTTCCTCAAGCTGAAAGAATATCTGGCCAGTCCCCCAATGATGTGCAAGCCGCTGCCAGGTACTCCGCTCCACCTATACTTTGCCATTACGAAGCGGGCGATTAGTTCGGTCATCGTCCAGGAGCAGGACCACGTGCAGAGACTTATATACTTCATCAAAAAAGTCTTGCAAGGGCCTGAGGTGCACTATCAAGCCATCAAAAAGGCGACTCTAGCGGTAGTGTTTGCAGCACGAAGGCTCCGCCACTTCCAGAGTTTTACTGTGATTGTGATGACGGACCTTCCTATTCGCAAGGTCTTACAGAAGCCTAACGTGGCAGGGCGGATGGTGTGCTGGGCGATTGAGTTGTCCGAGTTCGATGTACAATATGAAATAAGAGGACACATCAAGGGTCAGGTTTATGCTGACTTCGTGGTAGAACTCTCCTCGGCGACCGTGCATTAAGAAGAAATAGACTTTCGGTGGGTCCTCTCCGTGGACGGGTCCTCCAACCAACAGGATAATGGGGCTAGCATCATTTTGGAAGGGACAAATGGGTTACTGATCGAGCAGGCCCTACGATTCGCCTTCAAGGCTAGTAACAACCAAGATGATGAGGCCTTGGTCGCAGAAATGTTGCTACCCAAGGAGATGGGTGCTAAAAGTCTACTAGTGAAGAGTGATTCACTGTTGATAACGGGGCAGGTTACGGGTGAGTACCAGTTCAAGAACCCTCAGATGGTCGCATACTTGGAATATGTCAGGCTCTGAAAAGAAGCTTTTGTGGTGTTCCAGCTAGTACACGTTCCCAGAGAACAAAATGATCGAGCTGACTTACTAGCAAAGCTCACCAACTCAGGCAAGGGGGGCAGACAGAGGACAGTCATACAGGAAACCTTGAAGGCACCCAGAACCACCACGGGTTGCATAGTAGAGGTCCAACAGGTAAGCGTCTCAGAAGGCGAAAACAGAGGTCACCGGTCGTTGACTCAGGAAACGTTGAGGGCACCCAGGATAAGTGCATACGACTTATTAAGGGGAGAGTCATTGCACGTTTGCCAAGTCGACGAGGGTGAAACCTGGATGACACCCTATAAATGCTACTTGGTTGATGGTTTGCTCCCGCTGGAGCCAGCGGAAGCCAGGGTCGTCAAGAAAAACGCAAGTAGGTATACCCTGTTTGATGGAAAGTTGTTTAGAGATGGCTACACTCACCCTATCCTGTCATGTGTGAATGGTGAGCAGTGCACGCGTATCATGGCGGAGCTCCATGAAGGTATATGTGGGAGTCACATCGACGGACGAGCTCTCTCGTCAAAAGCCATTCGGGCGGGGTACTACTGGCCGACCATGAAGGAGGAATGCACGAGGTACACACAACGATGCAAGCAGTTCCAATGGCACGCCGACTGGCATCATGCACCCCAGAGGAATTACGATTGATCCATAGCCCATGGCCTTTTCACATCTAGGGGATTGACATCCTAGGACCGTTTCCTCTAGCAGTTCGTCAGATGAAGTACCTCGTGGTCGCCATCGAGTACTTCACCAAGTGGATAGAGGCCGAGCTTATCGCACAAATCACAGCTCACAAGGTTCAACACTTCGTGTGGAAGAACATAGTTTACCATTTTGGAGTCCCAAAACGTTTAGTGTCTGACAATGGCACCCAGTTCGCAAGTCAGCAGCTAGGCAAACTCTACACGGAGCTCGGTATCAAGCAGGTGTTCGCATCGGTCGAGCACCCCCAGACAAATGGACAGGTCAAGTCCGGCAACCTAGTCTTGCTCAGGGGCCTAAAGAGAAGGCTGGAAAAATCCAAGGGAACTTGGGTGGACGAGGTCTCCAGAATTGTGTGGGCTTACCATACCACTCCCCAATCCACCACCAAGAAGACACCTTTTATCCTTGTGTATGGTTTGGACGCCATGATTCCTATTGAGATCCAGGAAAGTTCACCTCGTTTCTCGAACTTCGTGGCCGGGGAGTCTAACGAGGAAAGAAGGGTAAACTTAGATCTGTTGGACAAGGTCAGGGAGGAAACGCACATCAAGGTCGAAGCCTTGAAGAGAAAGGTGGAGTATAAGCACAAGTCCAAGTTGAAACCTCGGCAATTCCAGGTTGTCGTCTTGGTAATGCGGAAAGCTCACCTCTACCTATTGGAGAACAAGTTGTCTCCCAAGTGGACTGGTCCATTCCGTGTAATAGAGGTGCTCGGGAATGGGGCGTACAAACTCGAGACCTTGGAAGGTGGGACGATTCCACGAACATGGAATTGGGCCAATCTCAAATTTTATTTCAAATAGTCATATCATTGTACGCAGTTAAGGGGAAACTCTTTTTCTCTTATCGGGGTTTTTTAATGAGGTCACCCAATAAAAAAGTTAGTTGAAAAATATGTTTGCGATGTATTGTACAGTAAAAAGTAAGTGAACCTATCCCTTGCCTTTATATGCCAAGGTCGAGAATAGTAAGTGAACCTCTCCCTTCCCTTTATACGCCAAGGTCGAGAATACTAAGGTTCCAAGTAAGACATCTCCCTTTCCTATATACGCCAAGGTCGAGAACAGTAAGTGAACCTCTCCCTTGCCTTTAAACGCCAAGGTCTTGAACAGTAAGGTTCCAAGTAAGACATCTCCCTTGCCTTTATACACCAAAGTCGAGAACAATAAGTGAACCTTTCCCTTGCCTTTATACGCCAAGGTCAAGAACAGTAAGGTTCCAAGTAAGACATCTCTTTTGCCTTTATACGCCAAGGTCGAGAACAGTAAGTGAACCTCTCCCTTGCCTTTATACACCAAGGTCGAGAATAGTAAGGTTCCAAGTGAGACATCTCCCTTTCCTTTATACGCCAAGGTCGAGAACAGTAAGTGAACCTCTCCCTTGCCTTTATACGCCAAGGTCGAGAATAGTAAGTGAACCTCTCCCTTGCCTTTATACGCCAAGGTCGAGAACAGTAAGGTTCTGATGGAGATCAAGCTCATGAGAACATGGAGGGCAATCAACAAGATCAAGAAGAGGTAGAGGCACAAATGGAGGACGCTCATTGATGTGAATGTAACTACAAGAACACATGATTCTTGACATTCTTAGGATCAACTTGAGCTGGATTTGAAAGGCACTTTACTTTAGAATTGAATCAATGTTCTAATTCAAGAACTCACCAAAACTTAGCACCAACCAAGACTCATATGGAAGTCCATGTATTGTCAAATTGAATCAAAACACAAGGAATGAAGAACAAGAATTCAAAACTGGACAGAATTGAAAAGCTAGCTACTGAACTGAAAAGAAACAAAGAACAAAGCTGGAAAAGTAAATGTAAACGGTAGAAAATGAAGGAAAGCACTAGGAATCAAAACTACCGAATGGAAAATTGAAGAAAAGGGAAGAAGAACACTTATAGAATAAGATGCTTGCTGGATTTTAAGAATTGGAAGAAGCCATTCACGCCACTTGGAACCTTGAACCAAGATAAGTGATGGAGTGCCACCACTTGAAGCTCACCATAGCTCACAAGAGAAGGCAAAGAAGAGGAAGACTCAAAACTCACAAATTCTCTCCAAAATTGAGTATAGTCTCTCTACTATAAAATTCCAATCTGAATTGTGAAGGACCTAAGCCCTCCTTTTATAGGAGTAAGGGCTGGTCATTTACATAGCTTATTCCCTAAGCTACCCAAAAAACTCCTAAGATCACACCCCCCTTACTAAGCTCACTCCCCAAGCTTCTAGAATTTGCTAAACTAAAGCCTAAAGATGCTTTTACAAAAGAGGTGTCTCATGTTTCCCTCTAAGCACCTTTCTAAACATTATTCTATATTATTTACAATTTAAAAGAAACTATTTTATGCAGGAGTACTGAATTCGTGGACGAATTCTCTCCAACTCGGGGAGTATGATGGATATCCACTAGGAGAGGATTTTATTAATGAAGGAAGAGGATTTTCACCTACACATTTGAAGTTCTTCCTTCTAGTCTTCTCACAAATTAAAAGAAGTCAAAGAGAAGATCAAGCCTAAAGATAAAGAAGTCTACAAACTCTCAAATAATAGGCTTCATATTAACCTCAAAGGCTTACAAGAAGCATGTTCAAAGCTTTAGGAGCTAGGGGACATTTATTTTCTCTTTTTGTAATTTCTTTAGTTGAAGGTGCTTAGAGGGAAACATTAGAAACCTCTATTGTTATAGCATCTTTTAGTCTTTAGTTAGGAGCTTTAGGGTGTGTGTGTTAGTAGATAGGTGTAGAAGTAGAATAGGAGGTGCCAAAGTGAAGGAAGGAGTCACGCCTTCCTTATGCTTGGGTTTTGGCGCCGATTCTAGATGACTCTTAGGAGGGAATTTTTGAATTTGTGTTGCTTGCATTTCAGCACCTTAGGCTATAAATAAAGGGTGCTCTCTTTGTAAAATTCAGATTGGAATTTATCTAAAGAAACTATACTCAAAATTGGAGTGAGCATTGAAGAGCTTTTGAGCCTTCTTCTCTAGTCTTATCTTGAAGGATCCATGGTGTCATCAAGTGGCGGCAGCACACTCATCTAGGAGCAACCACACTTCTAGTGGCGTGATCATCCATCATTCATCCATCTTCATGAGCAATTCTCTTCTCCTTCCTTTCTTCTTTGTTAATTCCTTGTCTTAGCTTGTTGCCTTGTTGTTTTTGGTTCGGTTTTTAAGTTTTCCAGCAGCTGTTCTTATTCTTCTTTGTGTTTTGGTTCGGTACATTTCTGTTCCAGCTTTCCTATTCAGTTTTCTTGGCTTTAATTGCATTTTGTTCGGTTCAAAGTTGTTTTCATTCAATTCTATTTGGTGCCTTTGGTTTCTACCTCTTTTTGTTGGTTCAATTTGACAATAATTGGAACTTCTATATGAGTTTGTGTTTTGGAACTAGTTTTGGTGAGTTCTTGTTCATAGAACCTTGATCCATTTCTATGATAAAGTGCCTAGCTCTTAACCAACTCAAGATGATTCCTAAGAATGTCAAGAATCATTCTAATTGTGCTAGTGGAATCACATCATGTGGTATCATGAGTTTAGGTGTGTTCTTGTTTAATTGTTGAGTTGTGTAGCACTTTATTTCAAGAGCTCATTTAATTTCTTGCAATTTAAGTTTCTGTTTTAGGTTTATTTTGAGTTTACTTGCTGTTTTAATTCTTTTGCCTATCATATGTTTGAGTATTTTCCTTTTTGAATCATGTCAAGTTTTGACTTAGTCATGTTATTCCATAATTGTCATTAGTACTTTTATTGCTTTTGATTGTTTCTTGCTTTAGTGTCATATAATTTTCTGAATTGATATTGATCCTTTGTGCATTTTTCTTTTTAGAATTGAGTTCATACTTGTATTCTAGACCTATACAAGTTCCAATACATCATTTTCCATTATGTCTTTGCTAGTTCATAATTCTGTTTTTTTATTCCTATTAGGATTCCTCTGTTTCTGAAAAAAAAGTGCTTACTGTTTTTCCTTATTGCAATTGATTTACTCACTGGAAAATTCTGAAATTCTGGATTTGTGATATTCAAAGTGTTAGAAAAGAGTAGAAAAAAGAATCATTCAAAAATTCAAAGTACACAAAAAATGATAAATAAAATAAAAAAAAAGTGTACAATTCTGTCGAAAAGAATACGGTAATCTGGCAGCGATTTTGAAAAATTTATCTCAATTAATTGGCTTACTGTTTTTAATTGATTCCAGTTCCATTATTGAGTTAACATCTTGAAGTTTCTGTGGTTTAAATTTCATAATCCAGTTCGCTCTACATCATTCCAGTTAAATCAGTAAATATCAAGCACAGTTTGCATAAAAAAAAATAAAAATTCCAGTAGCTAAATTTTTGTTTTCTTCATCTACTCTAGTGCTTTTCCTTAAGTATTCTTTTGTGTGTCTACTTTCTCATTGAGTTCTTTATTTTCTTGATTGTCTTTCATTCCTTACTCTTTGAGTTTGTCTTACATATAGTTTTCCTTTTGCAATTACCTTTCTTTGCTTATACCTTTTCTTGTTTGTCTTTTTTGTTTCATTGGTTTTGTGGTGGTTGCTTTTGAGATTGGTGTGCTTGCTTTGACATCTTTCATTTGAGGATTCCAAGGCCTCAAGATCAGATTGGTGCAAGGACATTATTTCTTTGAGAGTGACCTATTTTTCTGCCTCAATTTCACTTCGGCATTTTGGTTTAAAACACTCACTGTTTTTGCTAATTTTTTGTTTCTTAACTTGTTTGTTGTTTTTGTGTGTTTGCTGTTTTTTTATTTCCAAAATGGCTGGATTTTCAAGTGATGCATCATACAAGCAGAATTCTCCTTCCAAAGCTTCAATCCTTGGTGAATTACATGAAGCTCAAAGAACCATTAGACGGTTGGAGGAGAAATTGCAAAAGATGGAGGTACAACAAGCTAGACCATCTCCTTCAATTCATGATGAGCATCATAGACCTTCAACAAGAGCTTCTTCCAATGATTTTGGCCGTGAAGATGATGAGCATAGGAGAAGGAGAACTCCACCCCAAGTCCATGGACAAAGACATCATCACCAAGGGGAAAGAACTCACTACGGCAATGGCTTCTATCATGATGCAAAGTCTAGGCTTCCTTCGGTCAAGCTACCTTGTTTTAATGGCTCTAGTGATCCTAATGTATATTTAGATTGGGAGGCTAAGTGTGAACAAATATTTGAGATCCATGAGATCCAAGATGAGCATAAGCTTAAGCTAGCCACCCTAGAGTTTAGTGATTATGCCATGAAATGGTGGCATGGAATTGTAAAGAACATTATCTATCACAAGGGTCCTCCCGTGGACTCTTGGAACTCTTTAAAGGATCATATGCGCGCTAGGTTTGTGCCCCCACATTTTAGGAAAGACCTCATGTTGAGACTCCAACGGTTTCAACAAGGCACGCTAAATGTGGATGAGTATTATAAGGAGCTTGAGACGCTTGTGCTTAAAATTGAATTAGAAGAAAGTGAGGAAGCTATGATTTCTAGGTTTGTGAGTGGTCTTAGGAAGGATATTCAAGACATTGTTGAGTTACAAGAGTATTCATCATTGGGCTCTTTAGTTCATCTTGCAATGAAGGTGGAAGCCCAACTTGCTAAGAAAAACTCTTTCAAAAATACTTCCAATGATGGATACTACTCCAAGTCTTGGAGAAACAAAAATTCTTTTTCTAAACATCCTTCCAAAGATTCTTCTTTCAAACCCAAGGAAACTAAGCCATCTACTTCTAGACCTAAGTCTCCCACTAGAACATCCAATACTAAATGCTTTAAATGTATGGGTTATGGTCATATAGTTGCAAATTGTCCTTCCAAACGAAGTATGTACATGCATGAGGGCATTGTAGTTAGTGAGCATGATTCAGATTCTCCTAAGCATTCATTGCATTCTCATGCATCTAGTGAGGAAGAGAGCGAATGTCCACTTGAAGGGGACTTGTTAGTTGTGAGAAGACTTCTTGGACAAGTTTCACAACCTTTTGATGAAAGTCAAAGGGAAAATATTTTCCATACAAGATGTCTTATTCAAAACAACATTTGTTCCTTGATAGTAGATGGGGGTAGTTGTGCAAATGTGGCTAGTACAAGAGTAGTAGATAAGCTTGGATTGCCTACTATCTCTCATACAAAGCCCTACAAATTACAATGGCTTAGTGAAGTAGGAGAAATAATTGTCAATAAACAAGTCCTCATCCATTTCTCCATTGGCAAATACAAAGATGAGGTATTATGTGATGTTGTGCCCATGGAAGCCACTCATGTTCTTTTGGGAAGGCCTTGGCAATTTGATAGAAAAGTTTTACATGATGGCTTTACCAACAAACTATCTTTTGAATTCCATGGTCACAAGGTTACTTTAAAATCTCTCTCTCCAAGAGAAGTCCATGAGGACCAAGTTATCATGAAGAAAAAGAGGGAGAGTGAAAAAGATAAGAGTTCTAAGCCTACACTCCTTGTGTCTAGGCGTGATATTGAAAGGGAAATAGTGGCTCATCATCCTCTTTTCTTAGCCATCCCTAGAACTCTTAGAGTAGAATCACTTGTTGATAGTCCTCATTGCTTGGAAAATTTGGTAGAAGAGTTCCAAGATGTGTTTCAAGATCCTCCAAATGGACTTCCACCTTTGAGAGGGATTGAGCACCAAATTGATTTGATACCGGGCTCTTCTTTACCAAACCGTCCAGCATATAGGACCAATCCAAGTGAAACCAAGGAAATTCGCCAACAAGTTGAGGCTTTGATTGAGAAAGGTTGGGTGCAAGATAGCATGAGTCCTTGTGCTATGCCTATCATCTTAGTGCCAAAAAAGGATGGCACATGGCGAATGTGTTCGGATTGTAGGGCCATAAATAACATAACAATTAAGTATAGGCATCCCATACCTAGACTAGATGATTTGTTGGATGAATTACATGGTTCAAAAATCTTTTCAAAGATGGATCTTAAAAGCGGCTACAATCAAATCCGTATCAAACCGGGTGATGAATGGAAGACGGCTTTTAAGACCAACTTTGGTTTATATGAGTGGTTAGTTATGCCTTTTGGTCTAACTAATGCACCGAGTACTTTCATGCGCCTCATGCATCATGTTCTTAGACCTTTCATTGGTAAGTTTGTTGTTGTTTACTTTGATGACATTCTCATTTATAGCTTATCTTTGAATGACCATAGATTGCATGTTAGGCAAGTTTTAGAAACCCTTAGGAAGGAACATTTGTATGCTAACCTTGCTAAATGCATGTTTGCTCTTGATCATATAGAATTCCTAGGGTTTGTTGTGAGTTGTAAAGGGGTCCATGTGGACAAAACAAAGGTGGTGGCCATTCAAAATTGGCCTACACCAAAATCTTTAAATGAGGTCCGAAGTTTTCATGGACTTGCTTCTTTCTATAGAAGATTTGTCCCAAACTTTGGTACCATTGCCGCACCACTCAATGACATAGTGAAAAAGGATGTGGTCTTTCATTGGGGAGAAGCACAACAAAATGCTTTTGACACTTTGAAAGAAAAATTGACTAATGCTCCCATCTTGGCCCTTCCTAATTTCACTAAGACATTTGAGATTGAGTGTGATGCTTCAAGCATAGGTATTGGGGCTGTTCTCCTTCAAGAGGGCCACCCCATAGCCTATTTTAGTGAGAAATTGAAGGGAAGTCATCTCAATTATTCCACCTATGATAAGGAATTATATGCACTTGTTAGGGCTTTGTTTACTTGGCAACACTATCTTTTTCCCAAAGAGTTAGTGATACATAGTGATCATGAATCTCTTAAATATTTGAAAAGCCAAAACAAACTTAACAAGAGGCATGCTAAGTGGGTGGAATTCATTGAGCAATTTCCTTATGTGATCAAACACAAGCAAGGCAAAGTAAATATTGTGGCGGATGCTCTTTCTAGAAGATACACTTTGCTAAATCTTTTAACCTCTCAATATCTTGGTTTTGATCACATTAAGGAACTTTATCATGATGACCTTGATTTTTCTCTCATCTATCAAGAGTGTCTTAAGGGAGGACACAAAGACTTTTTTTATTCAAGATGGCTTTCTTTTTAAAGGAAAACGTCTTTGTGTTCCTCAATGCTCTATTAGATTAACTCTTGTTAGAGAAGCTCATGAGGGGGGTTTAATGGGACATTTTGGGGTTGCTAAAACTTTGGATGTGTTGCATGAACATTTCTTTTGGCCTCATATGCATAAACATGTTCATAGTTTGTGTGATAAATGCATAGCTTGTCGCAAAGCTAAGTCTAAAATGCATCCCCATGGTCTATATACTCCTCTTCCTATCCCTTCAATGCCTTGGGTAGATATATCTATGGATTTCATCTTAGGCTTACCCAAGACATCAAAGGGAAAGGACTCCATTTTTGTGGTAGTGGATCGTTTTTCAAAGATGGCTCATTTCATTCCTTGCCACAAAGTGGACGATGCATGCCACATCGCAAACCTCTTCTTCCAAGAAGTGGTTCGCTTGCATGGGATCCCTAGATCTATAGTGTCCGATAGAGATCCCAAGTTCTTGAGTCACTTTTGGAAGACCTTGTGGGGCAAGCTTGGGACTAAGCTTTTATTTTCTACCACTTGCCAACCACAAACTAATGGTCAAACCGAGGTGGTGAATAGAACTTTGGGACAACTATTGAGATGCTTTATTTCGGGGAATCCTAGAGTGTGGGAGAATTTACTACCCCATGTTGAGTTTGCATATAATCGTGTAGTAAATTCTACCACTTCACATTCTCCTTTTGAGGTGGTCTATGGGTTTAATCCCCTAACACCTCTTGATCTTCTTCCTATTCCCCTTCTTGGAGATGTCTTATGCAAAGATGGGGATGAAAAGGCTTCTTTTGTAAAAACTTTGCATAAAGACATCAAGAAGAGAATTGAGAAAAAGGTTGGCAAGTATGCTGAACTTGCCAATAAAAGGAGAAAAGCATTGTTGTTTGATGTGGGCGATTGGGTTTGGCTTCACTTGAGGAAAGATCGCTTTCCTACTCAAAGGAAGTCCAAACTAATGCCTCGAGGGGATGGACCTATCCAAATCCTCAAGAGGATTAATGACAATGCTTATGAGTTAGATATGCCTGATACATTCTTAGGTAGTCATACTTTTAATGTCAGCGATCTAACTCCTTTTTCTGTTGGTCTCCAGAATTCGTGGTCGAATTCTCTCCAACTCGGGGAGTATGATGGAGATCAAGCTCATGAGAACATGGAGGGCAATCAACAAGATCATGAAGAGGTAGAGGCACAAATGGAGGACGTTCATGGAGGTCAAAGCCCACCTCAAAGGCTTACAAGAAGCATTTTCAAAACTTTAGGAGCTAGGGGACATTTATTTCTCTTTTGTAATTTCTTTAGTTGAAGGTGCTTAGAGGGAAACATTAGAAACCTCTATTGTTATAGCATCTTTTAGTCTTTAGTTAGGAGCTTTAGGGGGGGTGTGTTAGTAGATAGGTGTAGAAGTAGAATAGGAGGTGCCAAAGTGAAGGAAGGAGTCACACCTTCCTTATGCTTGGGTTTTGGCGCCGATTCTAGATGACTCTTAGGAGGGAATTTTTGAATTTGTGTTGCTTGCATTTCAGCACCTTAGGCTATAAATAGAGGTGCTCTCTTTGTAAAATTCAGATTGGAATTTATCTAAAGAAACTATACTCAAAATTGGAGTGAGCATTGGAGAGCTTTTGAGCCTTCTTCTCTAGTCTTATCTTGAAGGATCCATGGTGTCCTCAAGTGGCGGCAGCACACTCATCTAGGAGCAACCACACTTCTAGTGGCGTGATCATCCATCATTCTAATGTCAAGATGATTCCTAACCAACTCAAGATGATTCCTAAGAATGTCAAGAATCATTCTAATTGTGCTAGTGGAATCACATCAGGTTCCAAATAAGCGTCTCCCTTGCCTTTATACGCCAAGGTCGAGAAAAGTAAAAGTTCAAGCGAACCTCTCCCTTGTCTTTATACACCAAGGTCGAGAACAGTAAGGTTTCGAGTAAACGTCTCCCTTGCCCTTATGTGTCAAGGTCAAGAAAGGTAAAGTCCACTATCTTATGAGAACTGTGGATAAACTTTCAAAGGGTAAATCTAACTTTGAAACTGTCTTGGCATCCCAAAAATGTGTTTTTGGAAAATCTGGTTTGGGGTTTAATCCACAAAGCAAGAAAAATGGGATTTCAAAGCATTTTTGAAAAGTGCTAGATTAACAACCGATTGAAAAATCGAAACAACTGGTTGTTACATGTTTTTATTGAACGAAGAGAGGCCACTCTATTAGATTCTGTAAAGTTAGGAAATATTTTGTTCCTAAAGGTATTATGAAATGGATTCCTAAAGGTTCTGAAGTTCCCAATGATAAATGTAATACAAAAGGACCCACTTTTGTAAGGGGACCAAATCTTGTTGCTTGAATTTGTTGTGTTGTAGGAATACTAAGAGAAGCATGGACTCTTGAGTCATCAGATCAAGCATTTGGAAGGAAAGGATTATGTTTGGAATTGAACTGAGGATTCTATACTAGCTTATGTCCTCTTAAAAGCCAAAAGAAGTTTTCTTGATCATGGACAATGACTCATTGAAGGGACTCTATGACAAAAGGTTAAGGCTTTCTTTGTTTCTGTTTTTCTTTTCTTAAATTTGTGTTAAATCTTTATCTAATTGTGATATATGTGGAGCAATTACATTTTGATTCTTCTCTACTTTTAAAAATTCTTATTAGTTGTTGTTTCAGAAAAACAACCGATTGTTTTCTCGAAACAACCAATTGTTTCTCCTCTCACAGCACTGCATAAAATTGATTTAATTTCTTTATGCATTCTATCTTTTACAGATTTCAATCTTAAAGGAATTATGAGTCAATAAGCAGTCATATGGGTCTGATTTGGTTCAAGAGGAGGTTACTTCTTGTCATAAAAGGAATATATTCCATATCTTGGAAATTCAAGTGCCTTTATGACTAGTCAAATCCACATGTGCTGACCATATGTTTTTCTGGTGTGGGCTGACGTTTTTCCTATGCAAGCTTGGACCAGATTCCTCTTCTTGAAGATCGAAACCCACTGCAACCAAAGGATCAAAGAGGGTTTTTGTGCTGCTATAAAACCCTCTGCAACTGTTTTTCTACACAAAAACAACCCAGTGGCACATCTCTTGTTGCATCTCAAAATGTCTTTGTTTCCAATTTTTCCTATTTTGTCACCATGGATTCCACTCCTCAATCATAAAAAAGAATCAAAACCACGCCGGTAAGAATAGGATGGCGTCTTGAAGGCTGGTTTTCAGGGGAAAATGAGTTGATTGATAAATATCACTTTGAAACCAGTAGAAAAGTGATAAACAACCCAAAAGTTGTCTCTTTTAGCTGGTTGAAAAGTCAAAAGTTGGATGATGTGCGAAATCTTCTCAAGGAACAAATGCTAAAGAGGTTCTTGGAGATGAAAGGGAACATTTATCCTGATCTTATTCAGGTTTTCTACACCAACTTGAAGTTTGTTGACAACAACCTTGTTTCTCATGTCAAAGATGTGGATATGGAGATTACTCATGAGATATGGACTGCAGTAACTAAATTGAAGTATGTTGGACTGCGAATCAACAAAGGGAACATTGGTGTTGTGGAAGATTTCAACAAGATTCAGTATTATAGAAGTTGTTTGAAGAATCCTCAAGCACAAGTGAGAATTTGTTCAGTTGTATCCTTATGAGGTTAAGTGACTATCATTATATCCTTATACTATCTTGATTTCAAAATTCTTAAATTATTTTGAAGTAGATCTTGAGGAAGAAACATCTGAATTGGTGAAATCAACACATGAAGTAAACAATGGTTCACTAATCAAGATGGGTTTTATCAAGATTGGTGGAAGATGGATAAGCAAGGATGGTGAACAAGGTGGTTCCTCGAGTGGTGCACATTCTGAACATGATGAAGTAGAACAAGATGCTGCTGAAGGTGCTGATATTGATGCTCAAGATGAAGATCAACATGCTGCTGACATAGGTGTTGGAACAAGTGCTGGAAATCATGGAAATAGAATTCTCTCAATGTCCCATTTTTAGAGATTCATGGTCAATAGGTTGGATAACTTTGCTGAAAATCAAAGGAATCTTCATGATCTTTGTGCTACAAACTTTCAGAACTTTGACAACAGATTTCAAAGCATGGATACACGTTTTCATAACCTTGATGAACAAATTGAAGTTGTTCAAAACGAACTTTTTGAGTTGCAATATGGGAAAGAAGATTGAAACCAAGTTTTGTTAAATTTCTATGCTAGTATTGCTTTTATTTTGAACTATTATGTTTTTATCTCTTCCTAATTCTATTTGTGAAGACAAATAGGGGGAGAATATGGTTTATGTGTTGTCTTAAAACTGTTATAACTTTGATTTAAGTATGCTTTAGGTTTCTGTTGCACATGCTGGTTGATTTGGTGCTGTAGTTTGGTTAGTTTTGGCATAGTTTATGGCTGGTTTTTCTACTCTTGTGGTTATGTAGAAAACTAGTTGAAGTGTCATCATAACCTGCTATTAGAGATGCTCTGGTCTACATAGTTTCTGCTTTGCAGGTGCTGTTTCAGATTCAAACAAGATCAGCACAAGCAACCAAGGATTTGTATTCATCAAATAGGGAGAGATTGTTGATCAAGAGTGATCAAGAGCTTTGAAGAATCCAAATCCAAGGTGTTTGATGAAAGGCTGGTGTTGTTGTTGTGTGTGGGTAGGATCTGGATAGATTAAAGTGTGATCCACTCTTTTGTTGAATCTAAAACTCATGTGAAATGAAACCTTTTTTAAATTAGATGTTTTTCCAACTAAGTGAAAAATAACCTGTTGTTTTGTCGAATCAACCGATTGTTTTGCTCTTACAGGTTTTGAAAAAGGTTGAAAGTTGTTTGACTTGGTTGACTTAACTGTCAAACCAAATCAATCAGTTGTTCGTGTTTTCAACCGATTGTTTCTTTGAAAATTCTAACAGAATTTAGTTTTGATTGGTGAATCTATCTTAAATGATTTTTAACTGAATACGCTCCTTCATTAAATGTTTTGACCAATCTTTGGAAAATATAAATAGTTTGTTATATGTTTCTGAAGTTTAAGAAACAGTTTTCAGATATTCACTTTGACAAGTTTGATCTCAAGTTTTCAAGATTCACATCAAGCTTTGGATTTTCAAGTGAGAGTGGAATAGGATTGCAGTTGTATTCTTTTCAGTTGTACTTTGATCAGGTGTAATCCTTTTCTCAATCTTATGTATTTCTGTTGTTGTATTGCCAAGGAGTGTTGTGTGTTCTTGAGGTGTTCAAGATCAATACTCTTGGTGTTGTTTGCCAAAGGTAGTGTGTTTCTTGAGGGGTTCCAGGTCACTAATTTGGTGTGTGGTGTTTGTAATCTAGTTTGATTGCTTAATGGATTACCCAGTGGTTTCTGGGAACTGGATGTAGCTCTTGTTGTAAGAGTGAACTAGTATAAACTGCTTGTGTGCATTTCTCTTTCTCTGATCTCTTTTAAATTATGTTTTTTAAGTTGTTTATAATTTTACTGGTATAAACAACCGATTGAATCGAATAAACAACCGATTGTTTTTCTTTGTTTCTCTTTAAAACAGATTGTGTTCTTGCCTAACTTTGTTTCTCTTATGGATTTCTTCACTGAGTTTCATTAAACCTTCAAAAGTTTTCGAAAATCTCTTTTAAACAATTCACCCCCCTCTTGTTTAAGGCCATATATTCTAACAGGGTTTCCCCTAGTTTCCTTGACACGTGCTCCAGTAGAGGGTCCTCCTCCAAGTTTTCCAACCTCTCTTTAATTCGGGTGGAGTGCAACACTCTTTGGAGGAAGGAGGATAGGTCGGCAAAGGAGTCCTACTGGTCTTTTTCCGAAGCACTTTCCCCTCTGCCTTCATGCACCACGATATCACGAGGAGAGAAGGCGCTGGGAGGACATTCCCTGTAGGAGGGGGCCTCGGCCGTATGAATCTGATGGCACAAGAATAGCGACGTCAGCTTTGCATTTCCTCTTAAAGACAAGACCCGAGCAGGTCTCTTCATCCTCAGAGGGAGCAACTTCAGCCTCCCCTTTGAGCTTCTTTTCTTTGGCAGAAGGACATGGAGTAGTCTTTTTTGCATGGCCACAGCAGCTAGGTGTTTCCTCTTCTCAGCGTCTAGCACCATGCCTACATAAGAGGGGAAAGTATATAAGAATTAAAGTAAATAACACACAGGCAAAGTAACGCTAACAAATGTAAGGGGAAAGGGGTACCAATGTAAGCCTTAAAGGTTGTGGGGCTGTACTCGCATTTAATCAGTTCAGCAGAGCTAAATACTACTTGGAGGTTGGAGAGGAAGTCGCACACCTCTCATTCCCGTGGGGGTAAGTCTTCAAGGCATCTGGGTTTCTTGAGCCCAGGTTTTTGTGTCAAGTATAGGGGAACCCATCCAAAAGGGTTGGGTCGTTTTTGTTGCAGCGAATCTTGAAGAACTTACCCTTGAAGCCATTGTACGATTGCTGGAAGAGGGTCAACAGTACTCTCCCAGCAACCTCGTTAAAACTCACCCACAGCTTTTGACCTAGGCTTTTGGCTTCGAAAAAATGAAGGAACACGTCCACTGACGGCAGATGACCGAAGTGGTGGCATAAGATGGAGAATGCCCTAACAAACGCCCAGCTGTTTAGGTGTAGTTGGGCAGGGGCAACGTTGATCTCAGTAAGGAGAGCTCGTTCGAAACAGGCAAAGGGTAGGCGAAGGAAGAGCTTCTTAAAAATGGTGAAGTAGATAAAGCATAACGATCCCTCTGAATCCGATGACTCATCACAGCAAACAGGTTCATTTACCTTACAAGGCATAACCTTCACGAATTTGTCGTGCTCTCTGCCAAAAATACGAGACTTGTGGCAACTCTCACTCTTCCTATACGGCACTAAACTCTCGCGGGTGGTAAATTCAGAGGTTTCCTCTAGGAGGTTACTGGGAGCCCAGGGGTATAGGGTTTTATAATCAGGGGTTGGGTAGTTTGGGGTTGGTTGATCCATCTTACAAAATCTAAAACAGAGAAGAAAAACAAAGGCAATACTCAAAAGAAGAAATGTGTGCATTTTGGAAAAACAAAGCAAATGAGCAGAAAAATAGAAAATGATGATTGTAGGTATGAGAAATATAAACGGTCCTAGCGCAGTTATAAGCAGATTAAGAGCATCGAAATGATAGGGCAAAGGCAGTTACAGGATAAAAAAATTTACCTTGAAGTGATTATGCTTCGAGGAGACGAGGTATTTGGGAGAAGAGAATGGAGCGTTCGAAGCAGAGATATTTGAAAAGACACACAGAGATGGAATGAAACAGTGAAGGGAGCGTAAGAGTCGAAGGGTTAACGTATAAAGGGAAGCGCAAGCGGCAACGCACCCCAACCATTGATCTGGCCACGTGTACGCTGGGGTGAGAGTATGGTGAAACGTCACCTCGAGGCACTGTGAACGTCCTATCACTCATTAGCCACGTAGGTCGCCATAGGCGAGCAATTAGCCTCTTCACTGAAACAAGTTCCAACTCGAGCCTGGGGGGCTTATGTACTGGACCAGACCTCGAATATCGACGTCGGCATCAGACATCGACACTTGTGGAGCAGGTCGGCTCGGTGGTCTGGTCGCGTTAGGGGGCCACGTAAGTGAGTCCTCAGAGATGCATGTGTTGAAACCTGTATATATGAAAGGCCTAGTAAGCGAGAAAGTGCATGCAGGTGGTGTGTAAAGTACATTCGGGTCTAGCACAAGTAAATATCCCCTGAAGACGCCAAGGCCCAAGAGTGCTAGGGTTTTTTGGGGGAAAGTTGTATGCATGATACGTAAAAGACCAGGGCGCCTACAAAACAAATTGGGCCCCGCAACGCTGGTACATGAGTTGGTACCCTAGAGGCCATGTTGTTAAGATTGTGCACTCCAAAGAGGAAGATTTTGTGCGGTTGTTGAGCTAAGATTGTGTAACAACGTAAAAGAATGTCCTCCCAGTAAACCTAATTTCACTATAGATAAGACTCTGGTGAGAGGGGGGTCGTTACAGTGAGGTAACCTAAAAGTAGTCTATAAAAGGGAGTTGAGATCCCTGTTAAAGGTACATCGTTTCTAAGACTGAAACTACTATCTTATATACTCATTGTTTCTTAGCCCAGTACTGACTTGATCGTCGGAGTGCAATCAACAGGTAGGGCCCCCTTTGTTTCAACGAAGCCGCTTTCCAACATCCAAGAGTTAGCACATAATCCACCAGAAATAGGAGGAGCCACCGCTTGCCTTTGAAGTCAACCGGCGACCAGGTCAACCGGCAAGAACAGAAACCAATAAGATCTTTCCTCCCTCCAATCGCCATACCTTTCACCTCTTCTTTCCTTATAAAGGAACTGCCCCTGATCTTCTCTCCTCGTTCGTACTGGTCCTCCCCCTTTATTATTAAGTGGGCAGAAACCAATTGTGGTCCTTTCTCCTTTAGATTTTGTTCCCTCTTCACCTCGTCTCTCTTTCTCCTAACGAATTCCTCCACTTTAATATACGACGTTGCCTAAGATTAATAGCAGCCATGTCCTCCAGTCTCCTCTTCACCAATGACTCACCGAAACCTCTACATCTTAACCCTCTAATAAGCTCCACACACATCCCCTCATTAAGCTGCGGGATCTACACCACCACCTCATTAAAGTGACGCAAATATTGCTTCACCGCCTCCCCTTTGGATTGTTTCACCTCAAACAGATTTGCTGTGTCTGGAGGTTTTGTTTTATTTGTCGCAAAATGAACGACAAACAAATAAACAAAAACCTCCAACGATGTTACCGACCCCTCGGGCAAAGTGCTAAACCAATCTAGCGTTGTTCCTACTAACGATCCTGCAAGCATTTTGCATCGGACAACATCCGATCCTCCATGAATCAACATTTGTGCCCTGAAGTTTTAATGTGGGCATTTGGATCCTACTTTCCCGTGAATGAACTTATTTTTGGAAATACATAGCTCGCTGGAAATGGTTCATTCAGAATTTCCTCCAAAAATGGTTGGTGGCTCTACTTCCTCCAATTCCCACCTTCCCATCCTTCGATCTTCCAACTGCCTCTGCAACTCCTCATTCTACCTTTAAAGTCACTCATGTCCTCTTAATGCTTCCTCCATCCGTACCCTTGTTTCTTCTTTCCCTCTTCTAAATTCCTCTGCACGCTCTTCATCTTACCTCCTCATGGTTTCCATCATCTCCATCAGCATACGTGTTGCTTCTGGCGGGGTCTCCCCGTTGGAAACCCCAATTGGCTCCTCTTTTGCCATTGTTCTCTTGGTTCCTCTCATTTTTACTCTATTTTGATTTTGTGGCGCAAGAGTAATTTTACATGCCCCACAGTGAACGCCAAATGTTCTAGACAAACGTAGGAATAACCTAGCCCCAGAACATCAATCAATAGGCTAGGGTAAGTGTATCTTATACTAGTGTGTAAAAGATAGATCCTCCTGTTGACGCTCCTTCTTACATATATTGATGTTCTTGCCGGTGACTTGGCCACCGGTTGACTCTGGTGACTCCGCCTGTCCCCTCTGGAATCTGCACTTCTCTTGGTTGTTGAATGTTTTTACCTGTAGAGACAGAGGGCGCCCTTACGGTCGTTTGCACTCCGACGCTCAAGTCAATAAGGACTCACAAAAGCAACAATAATTCTCAATGTAGTGTGTAAAAACAACGTACCTTCACCTAGGGTTTCAGCCCCTTTTTATAACCGCACATGTAGAAATTGCACTTGAGATAAGCAAATATTAACTGAAAATAAGCACATTATCTTATATCTCTAATAGAAAACCACCTGCCACATGCACCAATGACCTTTAGGTGCTAAACTGCAAGCCACATTCTGTTATACATACACCTCCCTATCTTTTTAGGGTTAACAACATCTATTAACAGGTATTTTACGTGCAGCAAATAGATAAAATATATCTTTATCTTTTATCTCCAAATTCACAACAAATAAAATATCTCTTTATCTTTTATCTCCAAAATCACAAGTTATATTTTATCTCCAAAATCACAAAAGATAAAATATCTCTTTATATTTTATCTTATATTTTTATAAAATATCTCTTTATATTTTATCTTTAAACACATGCAACTTGAATTTAAATCATAGCACATCATTAGAAAACTAGGCCCATTAACCAAACAGGCCTAACACCACTACTTTGACTCCAGGTCCAAGGTCGAGCTGACCTCTGCTCTACCCGAGAACTGAATAGTAGCTGGTCCAAGAGCGAGGACCGAGCTCCTGTCTGGTACAATTGACATATCTTGTGTAACGTAACCTGATTTTGTCTTTACTGAATCATTATGTGTGATTAAGTCTAATGAATAAAAGATGAGCACACGGTTTTCTGTTAAGGATAAGATTCTGATTCTCATATTATGCGTCGGGCCCCGCCCATCACTCTACATGTTCGATTTTGTTTTGGATAGGGACCAAAATTAGTGATGTTTATTATTTTGACTTTTCAATTTGTTTTGGTTACGGATCGTTTGATTGAATTTTTAAGGTTTAGATTCAGCTGATCAATTAATGAACGTCCTTTTAAGACAGAAAACATGTTAACTTTAATGTTGTTTTTATGTTTATTTAGTGTTTCTTTTTAGGATTTTTTTAACATGTTATTGGCACATAGTATGAGTTTTTTTTTATGATTATTCTCTATCAGAAAAGTATTACTATTAGTTCAGGGTCAACTTGCTAAAAACGGATTGGGTGAGGTTAGTCCATATAACAAGTGTATATACTATATCTAGTCTCTCCCGCATAGTATCAACCCAGCATCAAGATTAGTTTCTACAAATTAATAAAATTATTGAAATTGATGTTCTATTAATAAAAGTAAATATAAAATATATCAAAAGAATATTAAAAATAGAATATAAAATATTATAGATTTATACTTGTGATATTGATAAAATCTATAACAACATATAGAAAAGATTTTTTTATTTGATATACATATTCATATTTTTACCTTTAATTATATTTTAAAATAAAATTTGGTAAAAATAAATTATTCAATATATCCATCTCAACAACACAACATAATAGGAATACTACGAATCAGTCAGACATATCAACATCACAATATATTATAAATAACTTATATTTTCCATATAATTATTATTATTCATTTTATTTTATTTTTAAATATAAAGACACAAAATATTAAATTATATTCTGTGTTACTAATTATAAATAATAATAAAGTTTTAAAAGAAACAAACACTTATTTCTCACAAATAAAATTATGATATATCCATGAAAGTTTACAAAACTACTAAATTAATTATAATATATTACAAATTAGTATATCTAAATTATTTTAAGTTGAATAATGTTTTTAAACTTTCCATATCCCTTATTTTTTAAATTTAATTTTATAAATAATGTAAAATTTATTTACTCTAAGAACTTAATTAATGATTTTATCTTTTAAAACCTTTAATGATTTAGGTTCCTAAATATTTTCCAGTTATGATTGAATTTATTTGAAAAAAAAAATATTTGTTTATTTTCTAAAACTTTAATTTTATAACTAAGTTAAGAATGGATTAAATCTTTAGAAACTATTTAGTTATTTGAATCTTTATCAAACGTGATTTAGTTCTAAGTTTCCTAATTCTAATTCTAATGAGACAATGAATGTTAGAATTAAGCTGCTTACAAAAATAGTCCTAATTGAACTATGTTCACAAATTTTTACAGGGACCTGGGTTGTGGGCTCCCAAAGAAATTCGGGATCAACAATCTGAGGCATGTAACAATGGCAATACATAATTGGCAAGTGAAGCTTACCCCTCTTGTGGAGAAGATGAAGATGAATTAAATGCAGTTTCATTTATTATTTGCAGGAGGCAAGAAGAGAAGCAATAGTGATTTCTTGAACAAACAAGAAAAATGATCTCAGCACTAAAGCTACTCTGACATGGCAACTACTTATCATCCACTTTTTTCTTGATGTCCTTCTTTTTCTTGTTAAATGGGAAGGGTCTGAAGCCTTCTTGAAGCAACTTCTCCACCTCCTCAAACTGAAGGCCTTTGGTTTCAGGCACTAATGCATAGATTGCTATAATTGCAATCACGGAGAACCCAGCAAAAAGTAGGAATGTGCCGGCTGCACCTAAAGACTCAGTCATGCTTAAGAATGACTCACTCACAATTAGATTAGCACACCAGTTAGAAACTGCAGCTATACCTCCACCTAGACCTCTGTATCTCAAAGGGTATATCTCTGAGTTCAGAACCCAAGGCACTGTTCCCATTCCTGGAGAGTATGCTAGGATATACAATCCCAGCACTGCTACAGCTAGGATTCCAATTTTGCTTGGACAACCCTGAGAAAACCATACTCTTTTATCTGCACGGCACTCTCCTCTTACACTCTTTTCTGCAGACAGGCATGCACCTGGATGGTACTGTACAACAAATACAGACAAACACAGCTTTGGTTAAACAAGGTTGCACAATTTTCAGCTTAGTTTATTATACATATTCTTAGAATACGAGCGTGAGAACAAATTATTAGATATTCTGAGTCTACTACCTCATGACAAAATTATAAAATCCAATAACGTACTATGTAAAGATTAGTTGGATCATAATTGTCCTGAATTATGTAATCATTTCCCATGTACAAGACATGTAAGTTGAGTGTCTTAACAGTATTAGCATGTTATAAGAGGAAGTTGGAAGAACCTACTTGGTTGTCGGTGTTGGCACAGAAGGCACACTTTGCACGCAAACATTGCATGCAGTTCCAGGAAGGGGAATTAGGGGCATTTGTATAAGCATGGCATGTAGAGTTGGCACCAAAACTGAGGGTGTCCCGGTGATTAATTGCAGGAGCATGTTTAGCTGCCTGGAAAAAGATAGCACTTGAAACGATGAGGCAAACAATGATTCCAACCAGGGAAATGAGCATAAGTCTTCTCCTTCCATATCTATCAATGAATGCCATACTCAAGATAGTGCCAACAGTATTGAGGCCAGATGTAATGAGAGAAAGTGCAAGAGCTGTGGACTTAGAGGCAATTCCAGCGAACTGAACAATGGTTGGGCTGTAATACATGAGTGTGTTAATGCCCACAAACTGCTGAGCAACTTGAACAGTGATGCCAGCATAAAGACCTCTTCGAACAACATCATTGCTAAAAGCATCCTTCAATTTTTTCCCCAAATTCTCCTCCTTCTCAGCTTTAAAGGACTCTCGCATTGCTCTCATCTCCTCTTCAATTTCGTCATGTCGATAGATTCTCAACAGAATGTTCCTTGCCTCCTCTTCCTTCCCCTGAAATACCAAATGGACTCCCAAGGTAAAATAAAAGCCACAACCATAACCTTACCAAAGGATCAAACTATGATCACTTGTTTACAAAATGTTTTATCAAAACTTTACATCTTACTTGGTCATTCATAAATGGAACCATGCATGACACTTTTTAAATCAAACCTATATAGCCTATTAACGGAGTTTATGCTATTGGACAATAAACACATGTAAGCAATTTCACAAACAGAATGCACAAAAATTTCAATCTGGATTGGCAGGAAGATTTTGCAATACCTGACTGTAGAGCCATCTGGGTGACTCAGGGAGGGACAGCATTAACACTAACTGAAGTGCAGCAGGAATTCCTGCCACCCCAAGCATCCATCGCCAGGTTCCTGGTGCCTGAAATACATGAAATTGACCACTTAGAAAAAAACTACCCTCTGATCTAACAACTTTATCCAAAAGCTTTGGATTTGAGTTCAGTTCCTATATGTTTCTTGCATACCTTGGTGAATGCCAAGTTGATAAGGTAAGACAGAAATTGTCCTCCTGTGAGAAGCAAACCATTGACACAGACTAGAGCTCCTCTGATGCTATGAGGAGATGCTTCTGAGATGTACAGAGGCGCAGTCATGGATGCCATACCAATTCCAAAACCAACTAAAATTCTCCCGACAATGAGGAGCCACGGAGATGGAGCAAGAGCCATAACTATTGAACCAATAAAGAACAAAACATCGGATAATAAAATCGACTTTTTTCGCCCAAACTTGTCATTCATCCATCCTCCAAACGCAGCACCAACGATGGCTCCTGCAACAGCCATACTTACAATGGTTTCCTGCAAAAGCAGTAAAATAAAATATTATGTCAATCATCTACAAAATGGAGAGTGAAAATACATTCCTTCTTCACTTCACTTGATGCATGCATATAGATTGAAGTTTGCAAACTAATGTTTCAATGTTAAATTTTACTTCTTAATTGTAAGATGGTCCCTCCTAACCAAATGAACAAAAAATATGTACGAGTAGACCATGAAGAATTACAAAGAGCATGATAAAAAAATTATTATTTTTCATAAAAGTAGTTTTTTGTTTCCTTTATCTTATGTTTACTGAACTTCTAAAATATATGATCTATTTCCTTTACTCTTTTTTTGCAATTTTAGGTTTAAATATCATTTTCATTTTAGAATATAATTGAGTTTCGATTCAAAATTTATCAAATACAATTAGTGTTATATGAGTTTTGGCCAAAACTACCTGAAGGAGAATCAAGAAATAAGGAAAACATCACATCTAGAAAACAAGGAAAACATATATATGACAGAAAAAAACACCTTTTATTTCAACACCAAGAGAAGATTCCAGGTTTTATTTGAATTTAAAAATTTAAAAATTCCTCCTCATTTTCAATTAAACATTCCACCAAGGATATTCTAGAATTTAGATTTACAATTGATTTAGAGTTCACAATCTTTATCAAATTATAATAAAATATATATTCTACTGAAAGTGTCCTTTACTATGTAAGTTGTCAAAAGTTATCAAAGTAATATAAACTGATTTCATTATACAGTTGTAAAGATAATATAAATTTTAATGTGGAGTTATCACAGTAATATATAATCTTTAAAAATGTTTAAATTTTTGACATGTGAGGAGAATTAACCTGTAGCCATGTTTTCTTGTCAACTTCTTCAAAGTCCTCTCTGATGTACAATAGAGCTCCAGAGATGACACCTAGATGTGAGGATTTGGTAAAAGAGAATTGAAGAAACGTTTTGATATGGTATGATGTTATAAAAGGAAGGAAAATTGAAAAGGGTTGTTGGTGATGAAGGAATTACCTGTGTCATAGCCAAATAGAAGACCTCCAATGCCTGCTGATAAAGCAAGGCGCATAATGTATGGTGAACCTCTTGCTCTGTTCCAACATTCTCTGAATTCCACATTGCTTCCACCTTCCACTCCCCCTTCCATACTAACACCTTAATATTCATTCAAAATAATATTCATAAATATTTTTAAAATTCATTTACTAATTCACATAATTGATTTTAAAAGAAAATAATTTTGATTGTAAAGGTTTAGGGTTTAGAAACATTTAAGAAATTAAGGAGACATATACCTGGGATGGTGACGATGATGAAGAGAGTCGTAGGTAAATCCACTTCACCTGTTCTTCCCCCTCTGTTTGTTTACTCTGTCTTTCCTCCCCTGTAGATAGGATATGAAGAAAGATTATATGATTAACCATATAATGTGAAAAAAAAAATACTTTGACCTGTTTTAGAATGCAAATTAGGGATCTTTTCTATTAATTAATTAATTGTTTGGCTTTTTTTTCCTTTTTAATTCTTTTCATTTGTGGTACATGTCTACAAACTGTTATTTTATAAAACCAGTGGATAAAACTGAGAACAACAGAGGTGTCACAGACACATTTTATCAAGCTGGAACTTTTCCGATAAAACTTTTTAATTGATCGAGAAAAGATAATGCATGCATCTTTAAGCATATAAAAATTAAAATTACTACATCTAATCATTTATAATTAAAATTATTTTTCAATTTATATATAAGGAATGAGTTTCAAATTCATTATTAGTAAAGATTTTCTACTTTATAAAATGAAAAGGAAGACATATTCAGAAGTTCTTATGGCATGTTTTTTATGAAATTATACTATTTTATTCAAAATAAGATTTGCCTTCAATTTATGTTCTTCATTCTTTATATAGTCGTGATCAATTTCTGATGATTTTTTCATTGAAATCAAAATTGTTATAATTAAAGAACAAAAGTTCATGAGAAAAGATAACTCAAAAGTCAGAAAATCAAATTATTCTTCTCTATTTTGAAATTTATCAAGAATATAATATCGAATAATTTTTTATAATATAAAGTAAGACTTTTTGTGTTCCCTCGTATGTATACTGTATTTATATATTTTCCTCCTAAATGATTTTTTGTTATACTATCCCTTTTCACAATCCATAAAATGTAATTTAATATGTCCTTGATCACATGATTATCAATTTATTAATTATTTACCCATCAAATCATTCAAAATATTTAATTTTCAAAATTATTTTAAAAAATAAATATATTGTAGAGAAGTACTAGTTAAACAAGAAGTCTTATCGAATGTGTGATGATAAAATAATTTTACATCACAAAATTTTAAATTGCCGACAGAGTTTTAATGGGTCTGCTCAAACTTTGAAACTTGATGGTTTAAGTTTTTTTTCTTTATTATTAATTAATTACAATTTGGTAATGTAATACAATAGTTTCTTTTTATGATTACGATTTTAATATCTATAAAGATTTCTTGTTAATTTAAAATGTGTTTTAAGATAAAAACATTAATTATGCACAACTTTAAATCAATATTCTTCAATTACTACACTTTAAAAGAATATTTAATTAGTAGACAATATAAATAGTATTACAGTACCAAGACTATCTCTTTAATGTTTCTGAACTCATATCAGGATTATCAAACTGATAAATAAAGATTACTTATAATTTTTAAACTAAAAAAAGGCAAACAAATAACTACGGACTTTCTTTATATTAACGTTCACAATATAAAATAAATATAAAATATAAATATATATGCACCTAGGTTTAAATATAAATAGTAAATTTATTAACTGTTTTTTTTATCTATAAAACTAATAAAGAAATATACTGTAAGTATAAATGAAAAATAAGGATTTGGTGTATTGTTGTTTTAATATAGATGAGATAAAAAAGTTTCAATTGTTTTAAATATAAGATTGTAGAGAAGATATAATTAATTAGTATCTGAATAATTTAGTATTAAAGTGAAAAGTGTATATAAATTTTAAAAAATTATTTTAATATAATTATGTCTTTTTAAAATTTTATTTTGTCTTTTATGTTTTTTCTATAAATTTATCATCTCCTTCATCATATTAACAATTGGATGATATCACTAGACTCTTGGTACTCAGTAGAGTAATATTGTTCGATCAAAATATTAGTGAGAGTAAGTTCATTTTTGCTCTTTTTTCTTCTGAGTTAGTTTTGAATTTTATTGTTTGCCTGGACAGATGTGTTTGCATGTGGTACTTACAGCTTCAGGATTAACCTATCTTAGTTAAGAGCCCTAGTAATATGTTTGGATCATTGATTTGGACTCTGTTATGCATATTAAGTTATCCATAATTTTCTTTAAGAGTTTGAGTTCTTTATGAGCATGCCTACTTCTAATCAAGTAAGGGAAACTAGTTTTACTTTTTAATAGAACCGTAGGTTAGAAGATCTAGATGTAAAGGTGACGTGATTACAAGTTTCAAATTTTCTTATAGGGTTTTATTATTGAGTGAAATAGAACGGTTTGATTGAGATTGATTTTGAAAGTATATATATATATATATATATATATATATATATATATATATATATATATATATATATATATATATTAGACTTTGATAATTTGTAAATATACATGTTGATTGTGAGGTTGAAGAAGTTTTTGAATATGATTAAAGTGTGTTCTAAATTGTTTGACATAGGAGTTCAATGAGAGTATTTGTCCAATTCTGATCTAGGTGATATTATTTTGATCTTATACGTTTTATAAAATACAAATTGGAGTAATGATTTTTGGGTGAAAAGTTTGAGAAGTAGCCAATTTTATAAAGTTTTATTATGATATTTTGGTTCAAAAAACAAGAATACAATAGGAAAAATACCTTTTCTTTGATCCATTTTTGCTTAAGTAAGGAAATTCTCGATCAATCGAAAATAGAGTAAGAATTTGACTTATTCTCAAGTCTATTTTCTCTCAAATAAGAAAATTATTGCTAAAGTAAAAAATAGTACTCGAATTAAACTTAGTCTTGATCTCATTTTCGCTCAAATGACGAAACTTTCGTTCAAAGAAGGTTAAAAAAAACTTAAACTTTAAAATTTGTTTTTAAAAGACTGTTTGATAATTGTTTATTTCTTTATTTAAATTTTATGTAAAATTTTGTTTATATATATATATGTAGTTGACACAATTATTTTATGTGTTTATATGATTTTCTTTGATATATTTGAATAGTTTAGAAATATAAACTTTTTGTGTGATTAAATAGTGTAATGAAATATGATGTGAAATATGATTGTGTTATACATGAGAGCTGATGTTATATATAATATATCTTAACATTGATTAGGTAAAAATCTTTTATAAATTTATAAATCCTTATATAAAGGAATAATATTTTGTAATACAATATTGTGAGTGTGTAAATTATATATATATATATATATATATATATTAAATAATATGATTTGAATATTTGAAGTAATAAAAATGGAATGTTAGATTAAATATAAACTATAATTTTAAAAATGACTGATGAAGTAAGGATAACTTAATCAAGTAACAGATGCGCGAAAACAAATATTTTTGGAGAATTTAGTGTAAGTAAGATTTTATTGCTTGAGCTAATTGCGATCCAGATAAATCAAAAAATATTATTTAAGTGAGCAAATTAACGGTAAAATATTTTTATATTGTTAATAAATTTTTTTTTTTTGTGAGTTAAGATTTTAAATGTTGAATATTATCATCATAATGTTTTATTACATTTATTTTGGTTAAGAGATAAAGATTTGTGAAATGTGTGCTTAGGAAGTTATCCTAATATGTCTTGGTAACCGTTGACATCATAAGACAATTTTGTGTTGGTAACTAGTTGACATTATAATCATGGGAAAATTGGATGGTTAGATATATTTTGAAAGATATGTTACATGTTATTTTCACGTACTTTAGTTCAGAACACTCTTTCTAAAGTCATCTAGTTTTATAATATTTATGAGTTTTTACGTCTTTGGAAGCAATGAATGTGCATTTCATGTTTGGTGTTTAATTTGTTGTGTTTATTATGCATAATTGTTGATTGTGATTTTAATTTTTTCTAGCTTACCTTATTATATAAATATGATAATATTATATTGATATATAAGAGTATAAAATGAGTCAATCTAATTCAACTTAGTTCACTAAATATTAAGTTAAAAAATATGTCAGTTAAACCTACTCTCTGGAACAAGGACTGCTTCTCTAAAGTGGTGGGTGAAAAGGCATCGTTAGTGTCCATCGGTAAATCCACACTTTTATGGAAGAATCTTGAGTATGCTAGACTTCAAGTCCGGCTACTTAAAAATCAGAATGCAAGGCTAGCGAAAGGTACGAGGATCAATAATCAAATATTTAGTATTCTCATTGAAGAAGAAATACCATGCGATAGCAGAGGCCTATGCAAGTGCAACTACGATGGCTTTGGTTCCTCGTATAATGTCTCCTCGTCAGAGACCTATGTAGAGGAAACTGCTTGTTCAGTGAATAACTATGAGGAGGAGGTCAGGAAATGGGATCGGGAGGTTCGGTGGTCTAGGGGGGAGGTGATCGGAGGAGAGGCGGTGGGTGAAGGTGATCAAAAAGTGAATACAACAAAATGTTTGGTATTTGAGGAAGCTAAATCAAAGGGTTTAGAATATCAGAGGAAAGGTGATAAGGGTTTCATATATGAGGAAAGGGTAGTCCAGAAGGTCTCAGAAGAAGCAGTGTTTCTGAACATCTCTAACCACAGGTCTGCATCCCTTTGCAATAGCCCCTATCAACAGGATGACCTGGCCAAGCTAGTGGTGGATGTAGAGGTTAGTAATACCCAGTGTGAGCCCATAACAACTTTGGGCCAAGAAGGAAAACTAACAACCCACTATGGTAACAGGCAGAACCATTTGCTAGCCCAAGAAGAAGAGGGAATTGGAGAGCCCCTACGCGTGGAATGTGGGTCGAGGCGTGAGGAGGAAAAAATCAGTGTTGGTTCTGGAAACCAGTTAGAAGCAATGGAGGCGCGGGAGTTGGAGCAAAGTCACGTCACGGAAAGATTGTTGGGAAGACTAGGAGATGAGGTCACAGTAGGGGAAAGCGAACGTAGGTCTCCACCTTGTAGGCGTAGGAGGAAAGGGTTGTGGGAAGTGGGAGAACCAAGTACCCACCCACGAAGATTAGTGAGAATAAGAGCAAGATCCTCCCAGGTAAGGAATTCCTCCTCCTCCAAAGCTGGAACCCTTACAACAACCATTTCTGATGGGGATATAAATAATTGCAATTCACGGTTTCGGGATCCAGAAATAATGGAGGAACCAACAAAATTGTGGGAGTTGGGTAAACATATGGGAATTGCTTGTCGAGGGGTCGAAGAAGAGGTTGTTCAGGAATTTGAGTGTATGGAAGTGAGAGATGTGGAGTTTATGCAGAGGTTTGAGGAGGGTACAAAAAAAGGTTATTTATGTTGATAGTCAACTTGAATATGAGAGGTTTGGGGGGGGGGTAATAAGACCAGATATTTGAGACAATTAGTTGCAAGTGAGGGAGAAGAATTTGTGTGTCTACAAGAAACGAAAACAATAGTGTTCACAGATGCCAGATGTTTTGCATTGTGGGGGGGACAATAGAATTGGATGGATTCATAATGAAGGCGATAATGGAGGAGGAAGCTTGTTGTCCATGTGGTACAAAGAAGCTTTCTGTTATGAAAGTCATGTGATGGGGAAGAGATTTATTGTTATTTTTGGCCATCACCTAAGTTCTACACGAAGGTGTGTTATTGTAAACATCTACTATGCTTGCATCTTAAGAGATAAGAAGCTTCTTTGGGAAGAGCTTACCAACATTAAAGCGGCGTTTCAGGAATTGGTTTGGTGTTTCTGTGGGGATTTTAACACTATAAGAAGTAGAAGGAAAAGGAAAGGTTCTAGTGGCAGGGGAGATATATCATGTTGCCACACAAGTGAGATTAATGGGTTCAATAGGTTTATAGAATCCAATCTGTTATTGGATCTACCTATAGTAGGAAAAAAATATACGTGGTTTAAAGCAAATGGGTCGGCTAAGAGTAGGCTTGATAAAGTCCTTGTCTCTGAATAGTGGATGAAAATATGGTCAATGTGCAAACAGTATGTCCAGCGGAGGGAAGTGTCTGATCATTGTGCTTTGGTGGTGAAGACCATGGATAAGGATTGGGGTCCCAAACAGTTTCGAACCATTGATGTTTGACATATGGAGAGAGGTTTTAATGGGATGGTGAAGGAAAAGTGGCAGTCATGTTCAGTACAGGGGAATGAAATTTTGAAACTTAAGGATATATAAGTTGAAATTGCTAAAGGGGGATCTAAAAATCTGGAACAGAGATGTGTATGGCAATTTGTATACCATCAAGAAGAGCATTATGCATGAAATCGAGTCACTTGATAGTCTAGATTCGAATGGAGGTTCGGCGGGAAGTGTGAGGTTGGAAAGAATGGAATTAATGAGCCGATAAGGGAGGTAGATAGAAAGATTAATTCTCTTATTTGCCAAAAAAGCAAGAGCAAATTGGTTCTTCAAGTATGAGGATTCTTGCACCAAATTCTACCATTCGTCTTTGAGATGGAGAAGACTTAGAAATGAAATGAAGGGTGTAGAGGTTGAGGGTCAGTGGTGTGAGGAACCGTGTACGGTGCGAGTAGAAGCGAAGAAGGTGTTTGAACAAGAAAAGATCTTGGGGTAAGTCTCGATGCAGTAGAGTTTAAAGCGCTTACCCCATAAGATAACTTGAACCTTATATATGCTTTTAAAGAGGAGGAAGTCAAGGAATCGGTGTGGCAATGCGAAGGATCAAAGAGTCCTGGACCTGACGGGTTCAATTTCAACTTTATTAGGAAAAGATGGGTGTACATAAAAGACGAGTTTGACAATGCCATGGCCTTGTTTCATGATACAGGTACTATACCAAAGGGGTGCAATGCATCCTTTATAGCTCTGGTACCAAAAGTTAAGGACCTCTCTATGTTGGAGCAGTATCGACCCATCTCTCTAGTGGGGGCTATATACAAAGTCATTTCAAAGGTGCTGGCTGGTAGAATAAAGAAAGTGCTAAAATCTGTTGTTAATGAAAGCCAATATGCATTTCTAAAGGGTAGAGGGATGATAGTGTGCTCATGGCTAATGAAGTGATAGAGGATCTTAAAATATGCAGGAGGAGCAGTTTATGCTTGAAGGTGGACTTTGAAAAAGCCTACGACTCGTTTAGGTGGGATTTTCTATATGATATGCTCCATAAGATGGGTTTTCACAGCAAGTGGGTTATGTGGATGCAAGGGTGTATGGAATCGGCTACAGTTTCTGTGCTAGTTAATGGGAGTCCAACGGATGAATTCAAACCAACAAGAGGCTTGAGGCAAGGTGATTCGCTTGCCCGTTTTCTTTTTATTGTGGAAGGCTCTAAGATGAGTGGATGTCGCCACTTGAGAGTCCCAAGAACCTCCCAAGATAAGAATAGGAAGAAGAGTAGAGAACAAGTCTCACACAACTCTCTCACCAATTTGGTATAGTTTCTTTACTCAAAAATTCAATTTCAACTTATGATACAAGGCACCATGCACCTCTATTTATACAAGGCAAGGGAGTTGGAAGAATCACTCTTTTAGTTCCTTCTCTAAAATAGCGCCTAAGAGCCTTACATGAGAGGTGTCTTTTGGTTTTCCTCTTTTGGCATCTTCCTAAAGCTACTCCTATATTATTTACAAATTTATACAAGGGAAATTACAAAAAGAGAAAGCATTTGATGCTCTTTACCGACACAAACTCAAAGTATGGGATAGATCTGGACTGTTCGCAAACTCCAATGAAATTCCAATCATGGTGGTGGAGAGATCTGCAGAAAGTATGTACAGAGGGAGAAGGAGTAGGTTGGTTCCAACATCAACTAGCATGGAGATTAGGAAGTGGTGACAAAGCAAAATTCTGGGAGGATGTGTGGATTGGTAATAGTAATTTCAAAACCCTTTACCCTAGGTTGTTCTCACTATCCTTAAACCCGGGTCTAAAGGTGAATGAGGTTGGGGAGTGGGTAGATGTAGCATGGCGGTGGAAATTAAGATGGAGGAGAGATAAATTTGAGTGGGAAACTTTGTTGGAAGCCAATTTTATCCAACACATATCCCGGGCAAGCTTGTGAAGGGAACAAAAAGATGTTCAGGTGGGGGTGCGAAGAATCAGGGTCCTTCTCTGTGTATTCAGCATACAAGTTCTTAACTAAGCAAGTCAGAAGTCCCCACCAGGAAGTGTTTAAGTCTCTGTGGAAAATCAAAGTGTTCCCCGATGTCATAACCACAACTTGGAGGGTCCTCCTAGGCAGACTCTCAACTAGAGTGTGTTTGAGGAGGAAAAGGGTGATGTTAAACAGAATCTTATGTGCTTTATGCCAAACGAAGGATGAATCATATGTCAACATATTTTCATAGAATGTCCTTTTGCCCAGAGTGTGTGGACGTTGTGCTTTAAATGGATAGGTATTTCGTTTGTTCAACACAATGTTTTATTGATGCACTTTGAGAATTTCTGCTTGCCACAAGTGAACAGCAAACAAAATCTCTTGTGGAAAGGAGTATGGGTAACTATAGTGAGGTGTATTTGGGAGCATAGGAACTCTATTGTGTTTAAACAAGGTGTAGTAGATGTGGAAAAGATTTTCCTGATGGTTCAACTCAAGTCATGGAAATGGCTAAAGCATTGGGGACAACCTTTTAACTACTCCCTTGTTGACTGGGTTCTTAACCCATTAATCTGTATTAGAAGCTTTAAGTAATTGGATGTTGATTGGTGCATACAAGAGAACCTACAGATTGGAAAGGTCTGTTGGTGCACAGAATGCTAGCAAATGAGCAGTGAGCATTCTTTCGAGTTCTCCAGGGGTTCCAACAAGGAATGTTGGGAGAGGTGAGGGGCTCCTCTGCTTTTGTTATTTTTTTTGTCTCCTGAGTGGGGTCTTATGCTTCACCAACAAAATAGTAATTGACTCAAAGGTTCTGAGGTGAGTTGAGTATGCTGAATGGATGCACTGAAAGATATCATACAAGCAGAGGTAAAGTTGAGTATGCTTAAGTAGCAATGGCTGACAGGAAGTTATAGAAGGGTCGGTTGGTGTGCTTGGGGGTAAAGTTGAGTGTGTTCGGGTTCAAGTTGGTGTATCCTCACAGGAGAGGAGGAAGTGTTATGGAGTTGCTGGTGTAAAGAACTTATTGCTATGGAGGACATAACTTTGAGGCTGTTGTAGGGGTGGATGAGGTAGCAGGGAAACATCTAATGTCTAATGTGAAGCTTACTGGTATGGCCATCAAAAGTAGCAGGACTCATAAGTGTTCTTGATGTTCTTTAGCTTGGCTTCCAATGCATCTTTCAAGGGGATTCAATGGCCTTTGTTCTAAACTTCAAGGAGAGCTTAATTACTGGATGATGTTGTTGTTATGAGAGGTAGGTTTTCTGGTTTTGTGTGGCAGAAGCAGCACGTTGGCTGCTGGTTGGTGCTCCCAGCAAGGGTCCATCATATGCAGTCTTCTATCTATGCTGGGGTGCATTGTTAGGCCACATATAGCTATGTGCCTCAAACATAGAGCTGTTGGTTTGGTTTATTGATGCTCTGTTTGGTTCTAGCATGGATTCTAGTGGGATGGGGCTGTTTGCTACTACGGTAGGGAGGATGTGGCTATACCAGTAGAGATCCTATTCTACTGGTTTATGCAGATGCCCCTTGGTATGGATATTGTTGCATAGCAATTATGATGGGTGGGTGCTTAAAAAAGAGCTAAATGGTTGGAGAGGGTGGAAGGGTTTTTTTTTTCTGGTGGATTGGTAGTTGATGTTGGATGGTTCTGGTTTTGAGCAAGCGTAATAATATGTTCGGTGATACTATGGAGGGTGAGGGAAATATGATATTGAAGTGTAATGAAATCAAAGGAATGTCAATGAGAAGATGGTGGCTTGGCATGACAAGTATCACAAAATATTTTAAGTTTCTTGTGGTCATGGTGCGTTACAGCTAGTGCTGGTTTGCTGGTTTTCTGTGTGGTGGAGTTGTTGGTTGGTTGTAGGTGAAGCTCACTGGTTTAGAGCAAGGGGTCATCAAATGTAGGAGGAGTCATCTACGCTCTTGAGGTTTTAGCTTGGCTTTCAAGGTATCATTCAAGGGGTCTTTTTTGGTCTGTTTGGTGCAGTAGATGCAGGGTAGATTCTTATCAATTGCAGTGGATTGTTGGCCTATGTATGGAGCTCCGATTGGTGCACCTGATGTGAAGCCAAAGCTGGGTTGGGAAATAGTTGTTGGTTGGTGCTTCTAGCAAGAGGCAATCAAGTGGAATAAGTTGTTTCACATATGTTAGGAAGCATTATTGGTGTGGCGTGGACCTCAAACATGGAGATGTTGGGTATCTTTTTTATGCTTTGTTTAGGTCTGGTGTGGACCTCTAGTGGGCTGGGGGTTTGTGGTTTACTACTACAGTAGGTATGCTTTGGTAGCAAATTGTTGTTGTTTTTTGTTTCCGTTTTGTATACGAGTTGAGTCACCCCTGAAGTGGTCCCCATTAATTTAATTAATTCTTTGCTGATAAATAAAATAAAATTTACTAATACAAACTACAAATAAATAATAAATAGAAGTCTTAAAATAAATTAAATATCTTCCTTATTCAAACGATTAGGAATTTTATTAGAACTTACGTAATATTTTTAAAATATAAAAATAAGTTAACTCACCGAAAATTCCACTCAAACCTATTTAACTTAAGTTAATGTGTAAGAGTCATTCTAACGTATAGTTAAATTTTTTTATTTTTTTAACTTAACTCAACTTGAATCACTAATGAGTCGTGCATTTCAAATAATTTTAACATAACCCTCTTAACACTAACAAATGAAAGTATGTCTGGATTAAACTCTAGAACAAGTGTAGTGACGAGCTTCCTTATAAATGTGTGAAAATTTTCATTTTCAACTTTGTATACTTATACAGATCTTGAATTCTATAAGTATGTATTAGTATATGAGTATTGTATTTTCAAGTATTTATATATATATATATATATATAATATTACATTATGTTCTACATATATCTATTTGGATATTTTGTTTATTTATATTAGTTACAATGAATATAGTATTATGTTTTTATAATTATTTTTATTTGATATATATGTATTTGTATATTTTATTTATATTTAATTCAATCTTATAAAACTAAGTTATATTATAAATGAAGTTTGTACTTATATATATTATTATTATAAGATGTCTTTATCTCTAGTTGATGTGAAATTTTCGACACACTTCTCTCATACTAAGACTTGTCAACATTATATATTTATGAATGATCTAAAAGTAGATGATTTAATAAGTTCAACAAATTTTCGTTAAAATAAGTTATAAATCACTCTAATATCATAGTAAAAAGTGAATTTTAAATATAATTCAATCTTATACAACCGACTATTTGTACTTATTTATATATAAAATTTCATTATCTCTAATTTTTGTGAAATTTTTAACCATATATATTATTTTTTTTACCATTATACTCATATAATTATGATAAATATTTTGTATTAATAATTTTGTGATAGTTGAATTGTTTACCTCTTGACGTGACAATTCCTGTGAATTTCTGTGTGGCTGTGTATTCTGTATCCACAATCAGAATCGTTTCCTGCTATGCCCTGCACCTTCCATGTTGTATATCAATGCAACTAACCTTCATTGATACACGTAATAGGCCATGTAATGTAACTGTGTCTACATCTGCGTCTATTGTCTTATTAACGATATCATGATGATGGCAAGGAACAAAAAAGGAGATGAGATGCATAAGTCACAAGTAATTAGGAAGATATTCGTTTCTTACCCAGCAATTCTGTGCTATGTTAGCATTGGCGGCTTCGCCTTTCAATCTGAAAGTCACGTTCAAATTGCAAAATGAAGCCTAAGTTAACACCATCTGCTTCTACGGTTATGACGTGAATCTCTTAGGGTTGAATGAGAAACCAAACACGCACTTGCCACCCAGCCTGTTGAGATCCCGATCTTTCCCAATATTCTTTTGTCTTTTGTTTGATTGAGGATGTTTGGTTGGATACTTATTTCTCATGGCTGAAAAGTAAGTGGGAACTGTGGTTGGTTTGTTTCCAGGTACAAAAATCTCCTCTCTGTGCTCCACTTTCACTCTTCAAAGGTTGAATCTGGGACCAATACTAACCAAATCTTGTAACAATTCCTTCCTTAATTTTATCTCGTCCCTACGCATAGCAACAAAATCGACGGGTGCTTTCCAGTTTAAAATAACGAATTCCACATTAGCTAACAAAAAATGCCGTTATTTCTATTTTTTATTTTATTTTCCATTTATTCTTCAAATACTATGCATTGCTAAATTGTTATGACTATGTTTAAAAAAAAACAATAAAAAGAATAAATATAATAGATTCATATATTAAAATTAAATTAGGCATAAGTTAACATATAAACGTGCTCTAATATACTTGTTTTATATTTTATTTTTTAATTTATGTATAAACTAATTTTAATTTAGAGAAATTCATTTTTTTATAATTTTTTAGAAAATAACAATATAAAAACACCAATTACACATGAGTCTCTAACACTCGCAAGAATATGAAAAGGATAAAAATAAAATATACAATTCAGTTACGAGATACTCTTAGGAAAAAAACCTCTCAATTCAAGGATAGAAGTCACATAATTTTTAAAGTATTGTTACTTTTAATATTAAAATAATGGCATACTCAGGAACAGTTCCTGGTCATAAAAGAACAGTCACTTTTTCACCCTATTTACATTTGAAATGCATAGTTGTCCTTACTATTATATTTAAGAGTGCCTACTTTTCTAACTTCTAGTTAATGTCATAATTTTTTCAGAAAAGTTTGCTTTTTAAGGGTTTGGATTCAACTTATGATCCAAAATTTTATGCATAAATCTCTTAGATTTTATTCTTGTTCTTACAACAAGACCAAGAACACTCGAACAGGTTAACAAGATTTGTTCTTTTACAAATCTTCTAGTTTTGGGCTTTTCTACATTACACATCAGGTTCTCTCGGTTTCTTCTTGGGCTGGACTCTCTTGGTTTCTCCTTGGACTGGGCTCTCTCGTCTATTCCTGGAACTGGATACTCTCGACTTCAACTTGGGTTGGATGCTCTCGGCTTCAACCCGGGCTGGATGCTCTCGGCTTCTTCTCCGGCTGGGTGTTCTCTCGGCTTCTCCTGGTGTTCTCTTGGCTTCTCCTCCACACAGATGGGTGGGTGTACCTGCAAGGCGCTCCGATGCCAAAGTCAGAATTGGTTTAATGTTCATCAGACATAAATCACTCTTACCTACCTCTTATGTTGACCTCCTATTTATACAGTTTTCTTAATGGGCTTTCACTTTACCTTTGGACTTTCTTTCTACACCGTTTTATTATTTACGCACCCCCTAACGCAGGTTTCTTATCTAATTTGGGCCTTGTTATAATAATAATATATATGTTTTAGTTTTATTTTATATATTTATTGGCATAACCTTTCGGTTATTTCGGCGTTAGTTCTCGGCCTAACCTCTCAGTTTTAGCCTACCAGTACATTGACCCCCGAGGCATAAAGAATTTTACTTAAATTTTTAAGAAAAAATATTTATGTCTGAATATAATATGATAATTTCGAGATATGATTTGATTTGATATTAAATGCCTCATTTCCCGCGATTTGCTTGCTTAGACTGAATGATTTGACGTAGAGATGTTGTGTTTAACCCTTAGATGATTAATTTTTTGAACGGTTTGGAAGGGTTTGTGACTTTTCAGTATCAAGGGTTTGTTTAGTTTATAAATAGGCATCTCATTCAAGTTGTTATCGTTTTATACGGGCTTTGTTGTTTTCTGAGAGCTGCGACGTTTGAAGCTTTATTTGTTCTTTAAAGGTAAAATGTCTATTTCAAGCTCTACTTCTGTTTCTGATGATCTGAGTGGTTTTTCAAGCGCGGGTGGTGAATCTACTAGACGAGTGGTACGAGAAGAACAAAATCTTGAATCGAAGTCTTCTTCTGCTACTCTTTCTTGTATACCGCTACTGTTGATGTTCCTGAAAGATTGGAAATAATTTCACCAAGGAAGAATCTTCGTCCAGGTTACAATTGGGTTAACTCTAAGGTCCAAGAATTCTTCTCTCGGTATCGCTCTGCTAGTGAGCTTCGTGATTTTGTTTCCAATTCTCAGATTTATTATTCTGATGTTGAGAATGATATAATTTCTTTTCGGCGTGTGGGTGATGTTGATAATGTTTGCTATGGCCGAGAGGGCGATAATAGTGAATTTTTTTTATTTTTACGCTTGTTTCTTTAGAGACCTTCATATTCGATTGCCTTTGAATGATTTTCAAATGGGCATTCTTAATTTTCTTAATATTGCTCCTACCCAGCTTCATCCTAATGGTTGGGCTTCAATGCAAGCTTTTAGCATTTTGTGTAAATTATTGTCACTTTCTCCCAGCCCCAAATATTTTTTGTATTATTATAGCTCTCGGCCTGGTAAACGACCAAGTTGGTTGTCTCTCATTAGTAAGCCTAATATTTGTTTTCTTAAACCTTTTACGTCATCGTATAAGGATTTTAAGGGAAGTTTTTTCAAGATCCTAATAGAGGCAGAAGGAAGAGAATATTTTTTTAATGGAGATACTCCAAAATTTCCTTTGTATTGGACGCAAGATCCATTAAAGTTCAATTCGTGGTCCTGTCCCTCGATGGATGTTGCGGATCGTCATGTTATTGAGGTTTTTGGTCACCTCTCATACCAGATTCCCACTCGCGCTTTGCTACAATTATATATTTCAAAAAGCCCGTAAGAAGATCTCATTGGTATGTAATTGTTTCGCTTTTTCTCGTTTTATAGCATGAGATTTTTAACTTTGCTAAATTTTTCATTGGTTTTCAGCATTGATGGCGGCTACAAATCTGAAATGTCATTCATATTTCACAAAACTCCTTAACAAAGCAGGTGATGTTACTCCTCGGTGTAAGAATGTGATCAACCCTGTGGTGGAGGTAGAAACTGTGGAACCTCTTTCTCGCATTGAAGCAACTGAATCTGCAAAAGATGATCATGTTGCTGGTCCTTCGAAAAAGTCCAAAAAACGTGCTAGAAGTAGCAAAAAATCACACTCCTCTTCTTGGCGCCATCGTCATGCTGAAGCTGGTTCATCGGAACCTCTTCCCGAATCTATTTTTGGTGTTTCAACGAAATATGCCAAGTTTGTCCAAACTTCTTTCACTGAATCATCTTATAATATGTTGAAAGCCGCGGATGCTGCTTCATTGGCTAATTCTATCATCGAGCTTTCGAGTAGAACTCTTTTGATTGGGAAGATGGTGAAAGCAAAGAATGGTAGTTGTGTGTCTCTTGCTGAGTTTGAAAAGTTAAAAAGTGAACTTGCCGAGAGTACTAAGAAAATGGCCTCTTTAACTTTGCAACTAGAAGATATGAATGTGCAGAAAAACCAACAAGAGATAGAAAACGAAAATCTTGGAAAGCAAATTTTCGATTTAAAAACCGAGAACTTGAAGACTGGTGAAGAGATCGTTCGACTTCGTAACGAAAATCAACTTCTAGATGAAAAAGTTTTGGAGTTATCTTCTGTGACGGAATCTAACACAAACACTATCAAAGTTATGGAGGAGGAGATAGAGCAATTGAAGGTGGATGTTTTTTAGGCCGAAAGTTTTATTCTGGAACAACATAAATTAGGCTTTGAGAAAGCTCTGCAACAAGCGAAGTATTTTTTATAAGATTCTTATTGATGAAGGCAACTTTGATGTTAAGAAAGATTTTTATAATGGTGAATTAATTCCTGTTAACGAGATTCCTGAAGATGATGCTGAAGATGTTAATGCCGAGAGCTAAATGGATATGGGCTCTCATTTTTGTTTGTAGCTCTCGGTTTGCTTATCGAGAAGCGAATTTGTTTTGGAATGCCAGGATGTCTGATTAATGTATTGATGTTCGCATTCTTAATGTAATCCCTTTTTGGAACTTATCGTTTTAATTTTATAAAGTTCATTGCTTTCTCTTGTTTTAAATTGGTTTTTTGTTATTATTTAAATATTATTTTAGAACTCTCGGTGCTAACTTCTCGGTGATATCCTTTCGGTTACAAATATATATCTTTTCAGAATTCTCGGTGCTAACCTTTCGGCTTTTTGATTTGAATGCTTTAAATATTATCTTTCGGTTACAATTTTTTATTTGTAAAGAATAATCATTGGATCATAACGGCTTAATTATACCTATCGGCTTTAACGCAAATACTTGATTTTATAAATCTTCAACTATACCTCTCGGTTTTATATTAAAGCATAAATTTATTGTGACCACCTTGCAACCTGGATCTTTCGGTTTTTTATTGAACCGTAAATATTTGTTTTATGAACTTTTTAGTTAAACCTCTTGGTTTTTCGTAAGACCAATTTGACAATTCTTATGAGTTGAACTTTTGGAGTTGATATTGAAATGCCAATGTTTGGTTAGATCTCTCGGTTTTGTATTTATGCATGCTGAAATTTGAGACCTCTCGGTTTTGCATTCCGCTATGCTTGATGCCGGGAGGGTTTCCACTTAGAGTGAAATCATTCAAGTCCGAATGTTTCTTGATTTGTCTTCTTTGGCAGGGTTTCAAATATGATGAAATCTTCCAAGACCAAAGAGTTTTTTCGGTTGGGTTTCACCTAGGATGAAATCATCCAAGACCGAAAAATGAAAATGAATGAGATGAATTTTGTCACTTAATTTTGCTTCTTCTTCATTAAACGATAAGTATCTACACAAAAGTCTTCTTTTTACATCTTCTACTTTAACTAAAATAAAACTTCAAATGGCTTGCATTCCATGTTCTTGGTATCACTTTTTCTTCTAAAGTCTCTAATCTGTAGATTCCATTTTGCAAATTTTCTAGTACTCTGAAAGGACCTTCCCAATTGGATGCTAGCTTTCCATGTCGTGGATCTTTTTGAGCATCAGTTCGCATTTTCCAGACTAAATCCCCTTCTTTAAAATCTCGTAATCTTACTTTTGCATTAAACCTCTTCATTGCTCTTCTCTTTACTGTTGCTTCCTTTATCTTTGCTCGTTCTTTGAGTTCTTCAATAAGATCAAGGTCAGTCCTCAAACATTCATTGTTGATATTCCAATCTTCCATTTGCATTTGTAATGTTGATTCATTAACTTCTACTGGTAGCATTGCATCTGTTCCATATGTGAGGTTGAACGGTGTTTCACCAGTTAAAGTTTGTGGTGTGCACCTATACGCCCATAATATCTCTGGTAACTTTTCTGCCCATAAACCTTTAGCACTTCCTAACCTCTTCTTTAATTGTCCGAGAATAACTTTGTTTGCAGCTTCGCCTTGTCCATTCGTTTGTGGATGTTCAACTGAAGTGGTTGTTGACTTGATCCCCAAATCTGATACTCCCCCTGCACATGTCCCACCGAAAGCTGAGAGTCACTTTTGCAAATGACATTTTCGACTCCCATGTCTCTGGCCAACAACAATCCTGCAATAAGAGCTTCATATTCTGCTTGATTGTTGGATGTTCTGAACTCAAATCATAGCGCCATCTCTACTTGGAAGTTATCTGGTCCTTCAAGTATTATCCTTGCTTCGCTTCCTTTTTTGCTTGACGCGCCATCTACATGTAATGTCCACTGCTCCTGTTGTGTTGTTGTCGACATTTGAATAATGAAATCCGCAAGGGATTGGGCTTTGATTGGTCCTCTCGGTTCATATTTGATTCCATATTCTGAAAGCTCCATCGACCAAGTCACCATTCTACCTGCAAGTTCTGGTTTTCTCAAAATTTTAGATATTGGATAATTTGTTCTCACAATTATCTGATGATTCTGAAAATATGGTCGAAGACGTCTTGCGGCGGCATACACCAACGTTAAGGCAACTTTTTCAACCTTGGGATATCTGGTTTCGGCATTTTGAAGGGATCTCCTTACAAAATATATCGATTTTTGCTCTGGGTTTTCTTGGATCAAGGAAGCTCCTATGACTTCATGTGAAGTTGCTAGGTAAACTATGATGGGTTGGGTTAGCACAGGTTTAACTAGGATTGGTGGTTCGGCTACTATACTCTTTATTTGAGAAAAGGCTTGCTCACATTGTTCACTCCACTCAAAGGTTTCAGATTTTTTCAACAAGTTCACTATCAGTTTGGTTCTCTCAGCCAACATTGGTAAAAATCTTGACAATGAATTCAATTTCCCCACTAATCTTTGTACTTCCTTCAAGTTTATCGGACTTCTCATCTTCATTATTGCTTCACATTTATCAGGGTTTGCCTCAATACCTCTGTTAGTTAGCATGAAACCCAAAAATTTTCCTCCCCTTACACCGAAAACGCATTTTTCTGGATTAAGACGAATATTGTATTTTCTTATTCGTGCAAACACTTCTTCGAGGTCTTCCAAATGCTTGTGTACTTCACCTGACTTAACAATCATGTCATCAACATAGACTTTCATGTTCTTTCCAATTTGTTCTTTAAACACCTTATCCATCAACCTCTGATATGTTGCTCCTGCATTCTTCAAACCGAAAGGCATGACTTTATAACAATAATTTGCAGTATCTGTGGTGAAAGCTGTTTTCGGGATATCTGGTTCATACATTTGTATTTGATTATACCCTGAATAAGCATCAAGAAAACTCATCATCTCTTGACTAGACACCCCATCAACCAATCAGTCTATGTTGGGCAATGGATATGTATCTTTTGGGCATGCTTTATTCAAGTCTGTATAGTCAGTGCACATTCTCCATTTTCCATTCGGTTTCTTAACAAGCATCACATTAAATAACCATGTCGTATATTGAGCCTCTCGAATGAAACCAACTTGCATTAACTTTTCGGTTTCCTCAATTGCTGCCTTTCGTCTTTCTTCTCCCAATTTTCTTCGTTTTTGAGATACCGACCTTGCTTCTCGGCAAACAGACAACTTGTGACAAATTACCTCCGGATCAATTCCAGGAATATCAAACGGTTTCCAAGCAAATAAGTCTTTGTTGTTACGCAACACTGTAATGAGTTTGTTCAACAATTCTTCAGGCATGCTTCCACCTATATAAGTACACTGTCTCTCGTCTTGGCCTAATACCACAGTTGTTGTTTCTTCTTTTGGTTCCAACCTCTCATCATTCAATCTGGGGTCCAAATCCACCATTGCCACCATTTTTTCAGTATCTTTATTCGTCTTCAAATTCATCTTCAAACCTGCCGCATAACATTCCCGAGCATCTTTTTTATTGACATAAATTGTGGCTATCTCCCCCTTCTATGTCGGGAATTTCATGGCCAGGTGCGGTGTTGAGACTATTGCCCCCAACTTGTTCAAAGAAGACCGTCCCAACAACACATTATATGACGTGTAAGCATCTACCACCAAATACCTAATTTTAATCTTTTTAGTTTTACTGCCTCTTCCAAATGTTGTCATTAAATCAACATATCTTTTGGTGCTAACTCTTTCGCCCGATAAGCCAATTATTTGTTCTCGAAAGGGTGCAATATCTTCTTCTCTCAAGTGTAACCTTTTGAAAGTATCCAAAAAAAAAATGTCAACCGAACTCCCCTGGTCAACCAGGGTTTTCATGACGGCATATTCGTCTATTTCTACCGTTATCACCATAGGGTCATCATGATCAAGATAAATTTCCTGAAAATCTTCATCTATGACAAGCATTGGTGGCAAAGTTCTTCTTTTAAAAATATGATTGATGGTTCTGATACTTCTCCAATATTGTTTTCTTGCCGACGAGGATTCTTTTCCAGAGAAACCACCTGAAATTGTGTTTATAAACCCCCTGATCGGCCTTCCCAGACTTCGCTCCCTACTTCGCCTTACTGACTATGTGTTTTGGTAAACTCTATCACCTCTTCCTTCCGGTCTTCCACCCCTTCTATCGTCTCTCTTTTCCACTCTTCTATTTTCTCTTCTCTCAAATCTTTCCACTCTTCTTTCCCCTATCTCTCCCCCTCTCACATCTCTCTCCGGACTTAACCTCATTCTTGTATTTCGTCCTCGAACAAAACGTTTCAACTGCCCTGCTTGAATCAATTCTTCTATTATATCTTTCAACCCAATACATTCTTTTGTATGATGACCATGATTTTTATGATACTCACAATGCTTAGTGTGATCTGCTCTCTCCGGTGTTCTTGCTTTTCTTGGTGGTGGTATTATTTCTGCTGCCATGGCTTCCTGTAAAACTCTTGCTTTGTTTGTATTTAAGGGTGTGTATTGTTGGAATTTTCGACTTCTAAACTCTTCTCTGGCTCTTCTAACCATAGGTCCACTTTCTCTTTCCATTCCCCTCTTTTCACCTCCATCAACCCTCACTTGGTTTCGGAACTCTCTCAGTTCTTCCATCTGCATAAATTTTGACGTTCGCTGCCTTAATTCATCCAAATTAGTCGCGGGTTTTTTACAAAGGCTGTCGGCAAATGGTCCCGGTTTTAGTGTTGTTATCATATGATGCATGGTAACTTCTGGGCTGAGATTTTGAATACCCAAGGCAACCTTTCCAAACCGTTCCATGAACATTCTTAACGACTCCTCTTTTTCTTGTCTTATGTTTACCAAGGCAATCGATGTTAAACGATGAGGGCGACTAGTCACAAACTGAGCACCAAACTTTTCCACCGTTGTATCGAAACAATCAACGCTTAAGGGTGGGAGACACGTGAACCAACTCAGTGCTGCTCCTTTCAGCATCGTAGGAAACACCCTGCACATAACAACATCATTCCACGTATATAAACTGATCTGAGTAGTATATATTGCAATATGTTCATCAGGATCTGTGCTTCCGTCATATTTGTCAATGGTCAAATTTTTCCAATTGTCAAACAACGGAGTATCAACTATAACATCATATAACATATGCTTTCTAGAAGATGCTCCTGCAAAAACCCCAGAGTTTTCAAGCAATCTTCTTTTTGTATGGGAACTTTCATTGTGATGAATCCTTTCATTCACCTGTGCTCTCGGCTGAACGGTTTCAAAGGATGAATTCAAAACTGTTTCTTCTTGTAAGTTTCTCCTCATATGTGCGTTTTCGGCTCTCAACATACTTAATTCTTCTTCATTACTTTTTTTTAACATCTCAAACTCTTTTTGCAGTTGCACTAACATTGCCATTGGCATGCTAAGATTATCTGCCTGCTCTCCACACTGTTCTTCTCTTTGATTCATCTTGTCTTCAACCTTTTTCGACTACTTCTCGGCCCCACGGTGGGCGCCAAAATGTTCTTACAACAAGGACCAAGAACACTCGAACAGGTTAACAAGACTAACTTCTTTTACAAATCTTCCAGTCTTAGGCTTTTCTACATTACACCTCAGGTTCTCTCGGTTTCTTTTTGGGCTGGACTCTCTTGGTTTCAACTTGGGCTGGACTCTCTTGGTTTCAACTTGGGCTGGATGCTCTCGGCTTCAACTCGGGCTGGATGCTCTCGGCTTCTTCTCCGACTGGGTGTTCTCTCGGCTTCTCCTCCACACAGATGGATGGGTGTACCTGCAAGGCGTTCCGATGCCAAAGTCAAAATTGGTTTTATGTTCATGAGACAGAAATCACTCTTACCTACCTCTTATGTTGACTTCCTATTTATACAGTTTTCTTAATGGGCTTTCACTTTACCTTTGGACTTTCTTTCTATACCGTTTTATTATTTACGCACCCCCTAACGCAGGTTTCTTATCTAATTTGGACCTTGTTATAATAATAATATATATGTTTTAGTTTTATTTTATATATTTATTGACATAACCTTTCAGTTATTTCGGCGTTAGTTCTCGGCCTAACCTCTCGGTTTTAGCCTACCAGTACAATTCTTACTAAAAAAAAATCAATTTATAATTAAATATCATGTTCAAAAATTAAAATTGGTATTTTAATCAGTAAAGCAATTTTTCTTTTTAAAAATGAAAATTCTGATAATTTGTAGTTATGTATAACATATTCATTTTCTGCAATTTTCTAACTTCTCACCACTCAATTCACTGTATTAATTATAAACAAAATATCACACACTGGTTGAATAAAAACTTCTTCTCAGTTCCTTTAATTTCTAAATTAGTAACTGGTGACAAGCTACAACAAATGATTTTCACGAAGTTGGTGTCACCTCAATTCTCCATCCTACTCACCGGAAGAAAGTACCACCATTAGCTTCTTACAAGTGTGTCAGAAATGTGCAGTTAATATATGTTCCCATGAAAAAACACGATATACTACATTAAATTAACATCATGTTATGAATTACGAATAAAAACAACTAACATCATGGAGAATCATTTGATGTTCTTGTTTTTTTCCTTTTAAAAGATCAATTCTGTTATTTATTTTAAGTGGTGATATAAGAAATTAAGTGGTGGTCCATTTAATTGAGTTTAGGATATTTAGAACTTATGTGAATTAATGAAATTGCAGAATCACAGTTCAGGTTGTGGGACAATATTCTGTGTTCATATTTACTTGTGCAAGTGAGAATAATGTGATTTAGGAGTAAATTTAAAGTAATATTTTTTTACCAAATTTCATAGTACAAGAATAATTTAGTTATTTAGAAAATGTTAAAAAGGTTCACAAAGACAGTTATCCCACAACTAATCTTTATATTGAGACTTGTACCTGATTCATGAGGATAAATGATGTGAAGAACTTTCTTAAATGTTATAATGTTATATAGAATTGTTAAAGTCCAGAAGAAAATGCTCAACTGAAAATTCAACAAGACAATGAGAGAATTAGGTAGGCACAAGAACATTACATGATGAGTAAAAGTAATAAACAAGTAATAATGTTGTCATTGTCAATGAGGTAAATTCGCGCCTATTTGATGAAGTTAATTCCTAATTTCAAATTGGAAGAGCTTTAACTCTTCCAACAAACAATGTCTAATAAAAATGATTTTTTTTTTGGTGAATATAATTTTTTTTACATTCATAAAAATAGTAAAAAGAAAATGTAATATTTGAATGCCAATAGCATTGGATGCTGATTGTACAAGTACAGGGGGGCATTAGTGATTCATTACATTATTGTGTGGGTCCTATTTTGTTCTACAATGTCTAAAATGCATAGCATTATACAAAAAAAAAACAGAAAGTTATATTCATTCTAAACAAAACTAATTAGTAATGGTACCACTCTCTCTACTCCTCTACCACTGTCGTTATTTCTGAATGGTTGTTCTTTCCGCAGCAAAACTCAATGATCGAGCAAGGCGCTTCACACTATTCAAACGCAAGGTTTTTGTGGTGCCACTGTTACCTGAGAGGAGACGAAGGGTGTCAACAGCAGTCAATTACAACGTAGTTTTACCCAAAAATCATAAAGAAGATAAAAGACAAATATAAGGTTGTTTTGTACAGTCGTTTGTGTACAATTTGCTCACCACCGTTACCACCTGAAGCTGGCATGAACTCTGATGCGACATGGGGATTGTCCAGGGCCACACTCTTTGGATTTCCTAGGTTTCTTGCAAGCCGTTTAACAGTACTTAGTCGCAACCTTCTCGAAAAACCTTCCAACTCAATTGACGATCCTGTTTCTCCATTATTCATGGTTGCATTTGCATTGTTAATAATCAGGCAATGCATCTATTTAATAATAACCTTAGTCTATGAATAAAATCATATTTGAGATATTAAAGGGACTTAATTGGTATAGGTGAAACTAAAATAACTGACCATCAATACCTAATAAACTGAATTGACAAAAACAGAGAAAAGTAAAGATTGCCTTGAAGAATTTGTGATGTTGGATGAAGGAGTGTGTGGTGTGAGGGGGTGGAAGGAGTGAGGCATGGAAGGTGAGAAGCAGTGGCGGCGGCGAAGTCTTCAGAAGATGTTGACTGAGGAAGAGGCAGTAATTGAGCATTTGCAGCTCTCTGCCTCCGGAGCTGGTAGTTTCTGCGCCGTCGTGCAAGGTGTCGTTCCCTCTGCTCTTTACTCATTGATTGCCTCCTCTGTCGGTCACGCAAACGACGCCGTTCCCTCTCTTCCTCTCTCTCCATTCTGCAAATCTCCTTAAATACCAAATTATTAATCAACCAATCCTTTCTTCTTCATCTTCTTAATCACTCATTAAGTGGAAAATATTACGTTTTATAAGAGATCAAAATGTAAGGAACGCATTTAGGGAGAATCCCGAAGAATCAAGGACATGCTATACATACCACAATCCTAAAAAATTGAGCTTCTAATGAA